>NW_026057578.1:67632298-67780862 GCF_023721935.1 Panthera uncia
TAATGCTCACATTGCAGGCCCAGGGGAACCAGATTTTCAGAACCACTGCTCCATCTAAATGTCAAAGTCTCTGCCAGAGATTTTATTAACCAACACAGGGCAAGCTTTCTAATTAAGCTCCTTACAATAACCTCACATTTTAGCAGTGTACTCAGCATAGACAATAGGGCTGTTCCCAGATCTCTTCTTTAAAGGATTCTTTAAAGACTTCAAGGTGTTTGCTATATAACCCCACATGTCACCATCTCACACCTTTCCTTTACCCTGCTCAGAAAATAAAAAAATAAAAATGAATTTAAAAGTTCTTTTCCTTCCCATCTCTTGTACTTGAACCCTTCTTCAGTTAGCCTTCCCAGTGGCTAGAAGCAGGAACTCAGACACTGCACTAGGGTTCAGTTCTGACTCTATCAACTTATTAGTCATGCAGCCTTATACAGCTTATTTAAACTCAGTTTTCATGTTTTTAAAAGAGCTGGAAAATTGTTGAGTTGTTGTGAAAATTAAATGAATTGACAGATGTAAAGTACTTAGGATAGTGTCTGGCACATAGTATATATGTATCAGCATTTACTTATTTTTCAGTTTTATTTACTTCCCTACTTAATTTATTGAAAGGGTTATTCTTTCCACCTCTTTCATGACATGGGGAAATAAATGAAAATTTATGAGAACGTTTCCATATAAAACCTAACACTGGCCATCCAAGAGTCTGTACCATAAAACAAACAAAAACACAACAAAAATACAAGTCCGTTTCAGGTCCTGTCTTATCAGGCCTCCACTCTGAGCAGCATCAGCTACAGGAAAGATCAATGATCCAAAGTGACAACCTGCGAGCTGTCTGCCCACACTCACCAGCAGTCTCTCCTGCAGATCCATCACTGCAGGAGATAGAAGCATAGGATTGTTGAGAATGGAGCTAAACTTGGCAGGACAACTACAAGGCAAGTTAGGATGACATAAAAACTGAAACATAGGGGCACCTGGGTGGCTCAGTCAGTTAAGTGTCTGACTCTTGATTTCGGCTCAGGTCATGATCTCATGGTTCATGGGTTCAAGCCATGCATCTGGCTCTGTGCTGTCCAGAGCCTGCTTAGGATTCTGTCTCCCTCCCCCGCTTGCTCTCCATCTCTCTCTCTCAAAATAAATAAAAATAAACTTAAAAAAAAGAAGCTGACACATAATTTGCAAGTTCCTTAGTAAATATAGATATTCAAATCTGGAACTGGACATCATACACATACCATAAATTCGATTTTCTGAATGTCCAAGCACTTAGAACATAAACTGATTTGACCTATCTTTATGAATTTATGTTCTGGAACATATATTGCCATTTGGGTGTACAGAAAGGTATTTAATCATGAAATCTGAATTGAATCTCTAAATAGGTTTTTCTGGGATCTACAATCTAATCCCTTTTCAATTCACGAAAAATATATTAGATTACACATTTTGTCAAGAGTGATTTTTTGATGTCAGTATTATAGTTATTATGACTATCTTGCTACAAATACCTGTTTTCCAGGTAAAGTCAACGTTCTTTAGCATGGCATATTAAGCCCCTCAAAATCTGCCTCCATACTACCTCTATTGTCTTACATTTATCACAGCTTCTGTCCCTTCCCCCACAAACAGCTTTGCCCCCAGCCACACAAACTTCTCTCTTCTCTAAGCACACTGCACACTTTTTCACTTCTTTTTTTTTTTAATTTCTTTTTAACGTTTATTTATTTTTGAGACAGAGAGAGAGCATGAATGGGGGAGGGTCAGAGAGAGGGAGACACAGAATCTGAAACAGGCTCCAGGCTCTGAGCTGTAAGCACAGAGCCCAGTGCAGGGCTGGAACTCAGGGAGTGCAGGATCATGACCTGAGCCGAAGTCTGACGTCTAACCGACTGAGCCACCCAGGCGCCCCAACTTTTTCACTTCTTTGCCACTGCCCACGCTTTTTCCTCGGTTAAAAAAAAAATCTTTTCTCCTTCTTCTCTCCAAATCTCATTCATTCTTCTACTAATTTTTAATACATATATCTCTGTTGGAACTTTCTCTGAACTTTGTGATATTTGCTACTTTCTCAAGTATAGACTATCACAAATACCTTTAAAAAAATACCTAGGATATATAACATAGTATATCCACATTATTACCGTGCTGAACGAATAAAGTATCAGAGTAACTGGTTAAGTCTATCCCCATGTTTAGAGTTTAACCAAAAACCAACAGACAAAGGAAACAAATCATCTTCAATTTATCCTTACAGGCTTTTGGTTAGTTCTTTTATTGCCTAAAATATATAAGAAATTTAGGCTGAACTCTGGTTTGAATGCTAAATAAATTGGCTTTGAAGAATAAGGGAATTCGTTGTCATATTTTCCTACTCATGCTATAAACAGATGTCTTTCTTTCTTACACTATGTAAAAGGAAAAAGAAAAAAAAAAAATACCACCAAGCCAAGATTTGGCTGCCAAGCTGAATTGCAGAGCAAACATTTGTAGGCAACTTATAAATCCTTGAAAATAGGATTTTATAATGGAAATACTGGCACCATTTTAACTATAACCATTCAAATAACATCACTATAGCAGAACTTATAATCTAATATACTTGTTCTGGGATGGATGAGAGATTAAGTTATAGGTGTCAGAAAAACTTTCAGTGGCTCCATTCAAACTGCATGATCATTCCAGAGTTGAAATCTCTTGGAATATTTATTTCAAAATGAGTATTATATGCTCCCAAACATTTATTCTTAAAAGATATATTATATTTTTTATACTTGTAAAAGAAAAATATGACCTCTGAGGCATTTCAAAAAATCATTAATCACTGGTGCTTTTTTTTTTTTGTCTTCTTTTTCTTTGATGAAAGAATTACTTTCCTCAGATTTTCTCTGTTCTATTGCTGAGATGATTCCCCAAGAGAACTTTGTGTTTATCTTGACAGGTGTTAGTAGATCTGTGGACCTCTGTGGAATTGTTCTTAGTTGCATTGAGGTACAGTAGAAAACATTACATCTGCAAACTAATGAACTTACCTTACTGCATTCTAAATAAAATAAACCACACAGAGAGTGAAATTAATCTACTAATGTCTTTCTAATGAAGCTTTCATTAGGCATATGGCATGGTCTTCAATATTTAACACATGATAGTATGAATACAAAGAATATCTGATGATTTTTAAAATGCATACCTGATGATTGCCTCATATATTATTTTCCAGTGAACAAGTTTACCCTCATTTTACTTTAGGTGCTTAATCAAAGAGCTACAAGAAACATTTCAAGTATTTTATATCCCAATGAAGAAAAGAAGTAAATGTCTCATCTACCTTTACCCTTAAATAATTAAAACTAGATTTGGTATCCTACTTTTTTTTTTTACATTTATTTATTTTGAGAGAGACAGAGATAGCACAGGTGGGGGAGGGGCAGAGAGAGAGAGAGAGAGAGAGAGAGAGAGAGAATCCCAAGCCAGCTATGTGCTGCCAGTGCAGAGACTGATGTGGGACACGAACCTACAAAGCCATGAGATCATGACCTGAGCCAAAACCAAGACTCAGATGTTTAACTGACTGAGCCACCTAAAGGCTCCCATGTTGTAATTTTTAAGAGTGGAGAAAGCTTTCAATTTTCTGTGCAGTGTAAAGTTTCACTCACTAATAAAATTTAGGAGGGACATATTGAGAATGAAACTACTTTGGTCCAATTCACAATGTTTTGCTTTAAAATAATGCTACCTACTAGCACAGCAAATGCCAGCTTCAATTGTGGTGAAATTTGTATACTTTAATGGCCAATGGAAGATCAACTGCCAACACAATCAGTATGCTTTCATATTGGCAATACTTTGATTGTCATTTGTCAAGGAAAAAAAAATTAAACCATCTATGTAAAAAAAAAAAATCCTCAGTTTTGGAGCATGTGCTGTTCCATCTATTATCTGTAGTATCATACAGAGGAGCCACACATGTGTGATATCCTCATTGTTATATTATGCCAAAGTCTTAATTTCTCATTTCAGGTTCCCATGTAAATTACCTCCTGCTTGGGTATAATCACAGTTGTCCAACTGAGACCTGAAGCTCTTATCAGTCATGCATTTTACTGTTAACTATTTAAATTTACTTATTTCAACTATTATTTACTGCCAAGCAGTAAGAGGTAAAAGAAAAAAAATACAGACATGGTAAAAGAAGAGTAAAGGTGGGTCTTTTCTCCTTCCACAGTAGCAGCCAGAAACAGTATGAAAGCAATGGATCATGAAGAAAAGCAATTTCCTACTTGAGGGATTAGACAGCACCGTTTTCTGTACTGTTAAATCAAAGTTTTAGTTATGTTTTCAAGTAATACTGATTTTTTTTTCAATTTACATGAATGGTCTCTAGAGAAACTGCAAGAGACCCCCAAACACATACCCTTTCAGCCAATCAGTAGAAGAGAGAGAAGGGGGGAAAAGCCTTCCTTTATGCCTTACTGCTTTGAGCAAGCCTTTACACAGCATGGGGGAAAAGGGAAAGAAAAAGAAAGAAACAAACAAAAATCAAAACTGCTACACAAGCTAAAGATATTCGGCTTGACAAGGAGGAATCTGAACTAATACATGAAGCCTTTTTCTTTTCTTTCCTTGGGAAAAATATAGGTGATTTCTATTTTCAAGCAGCTCCCATTTGCTAGCATTTGAAAATTGAAAACTATGTAAATTTCAGCAAATGTTTGCTTTACCTTTTAGGTTCACAAGAATATTAACCACTGCTATCAGTCAGTATTACATTGTGATTTGCAGAAATCTGTAGTATAAAACCGTACCCTGGAATATTATGTGAAAATCTTAATTTAAAATGCATTTACATTCCAGGAGCAGTAACACACACTCTTAAATAATAAGAGCAAATAATAGTCCCATGTATAAAATGTGAGGAAGGAAACTCACGAGCCTGTTTTCACAGATCCTGCCCCGCCCCTTTATTTAAGGTTTATTGCTTATATGAGTCATGTTTAAAGAAGCTGCACATTTCCTATGCTAAAAACTGTCATGTCACATAATTAAGAACAAAAAGTCCCATAACTAAATAACTAAATAATAATAAGGGTTGTGATAAAACCTTACAATTTATTTCAACCTATTCCTTAGTTGTCCAATTTTATCTGCCTAGAATTCTACCCTTCACACTGTTAACAGATACCTGAGCTACAGTGGCTGATCAGTGGACAAAGCTCTAGCTTTTATTTTAAATGTCCATCCTCTCTTTTTTTCTTTTTCCAATTTGTCAAAATACATATATTTTTAAACTCAACATCCTACAGAGACATTAAGAGCAAGAGAACAAGTATGTTAACATGGTAGATATTTTCTATTTTATATAAAATGAGTAATATTTTCTAAATTTGGTGTGATAATATATTGCATAAACTAGGAAATTATTTATGAAAATTAAAGGGATTAAAAACTAATCCATAGAACCCAAATTAGAAGATCACAGGGCTATAACCCAGCAGATTAAAATTTGACTGTTACAATCAAATAACCTTAGGGAAAGGTTGAAGTAGTTTAATATGGCTGAGATAAGTAGGATTTGGAGGGATGAATGATATTTTCACTCAATGTATATTCCTCAATCCAGTAATAAAATGATAAAAACTGGTTAGTTAGGCAAATGAAGTTTAAATCCACTGGGCTTCCAGGACTGGGAAGTAAAACAAAACAAAACAAGAAAAACAAAAAATAAAAGCAAGACTTGGATTGCTGGGAGATCACAGAATGGAAAATATATTGTAATATCCCAGATAAAAAAGTATAAAAATATGATTTGTAGTAAGATTCAAATCTAGCATGAAAGAATTCTATGGTTTCCCATGACTCACTAGGCGGTATCTATATAGGAATGCCATTTTAAAAATCAGTGACTGCTCAATTGTAGTTTTTTGGGGAGCAGCCCAGTCCTTGGCTTACAGATCAAGTTATCAATCTAGACAAGTAGCTGTAACAGATACTTCTAGTTTTGTACTCAATATCTATTTTGCCTTTTCCCTGGCAAATTGAACCAATTGTCTTCGGAGAAGAGAGAGGAATAGAGGATACAGGATGACAATATGCCCCACTAAAACTACTTGCTTTCCCAAACCCCATATGGTCAGAGTATACCCTTGTGACCCAATTAATCTTCAGGAAATGTACACAGGTCATTGGGAATGTTTTGTGGGTTTTTTGGTTTTTTTGGATTTTTTTTGTTTTTTGTTTTTTTTAAGGCAGACTTAGATAGCATGTCCTTGTTTAGGCTTTTTGTCACAAAACCTTATTCTTCCTGCCCCAGATGCAGATTCAATGTCTATGGAAGATACCCATTCTGAGACCATGAAGTCAAAATGACACTCTGAGGATAGAGAAACAAGAAGACAGAAGGAGCCAAAATACTTGATGTTTTTCTCCAGGAGTTCCACTAGCCCTGTATCACCTAATTCTTCTTTTTACTAGATTTGAAAAATAAACTATCTTCTATTTGATCTGACATAAATCAGGTTATCAGTTTTTAGAAGCTATATTCATACCTAACATATAACTAATTTCTTTGAAGGATGATTACTTATATAAGTAAGTCAGCCAGCCCTCCTGGGCTTTAGAAGAGCCATTTATCCTTAAGGAAAGTAGGTAACATTTTGTCCCAGAACTGATTTTAGAGAGTCAGAATATGCTTTGGGTTCCTCCAGAACCACATGCGTTGTAGAAAGTCAAGGTAGTTGTTTTAAGACAGGGACCCATTAAAGATAATAGTTGGAAATTAAGGATGTCCAAAGCCCTTAAACAAGAAGAAAATACCATTGAGTAAAGAATGTTATGAATCTGAAGGGAAATGCTTTTCTTCCCCCTCCTTCAGCATGCCAGAAAAAGAGAGAGAGAGAATATTCCATTTCTTAGAGATAGGGAATTAGAGTCTGCAGAAGACATACTCGTAATCAGGGTGTCTCTGAAGTGGGTTAGGTTTATCAGTAATAAACTCATCTTCCCAGGGAATGGATCTAAATGTGAGTAGGCTGGCATACATTTATTTGTCCATTTGTTCATCAATGTATCTAATAATTTACTTATCCAACATATTTATCAAGTACCTATTTTTTTAATGTTTATATGTTGAAGAAAGAAAGAGGGGTTGGAGGGGCAGAGAGAGGGAGAAGGAGAGAGAGAGAGAGAGAGAGAGAGAGAGAGAGAGAGAGAAAATCCTAAGCAGGCTCCTTGCTGTCATTGAGCATCCTGATGCAGGGCTCAATCTCAAGAACTGAGAGATCATTGAGCAGAAATCAAGATTGTGCTTAACTGACTAAGCCACCCAGGCGCACCTACGAAGCACCTATTCTATACCAGTATCTGTACCAGACCCTGAGCTCATCATGAAAGAAGCAATTAGGGGCTTGGTTCTAGTTGAGGAAATGAGTCTTTGAACTTATGGCCTCCTTATCATGAGCTGGGCTAATCCCAATGTACTCTTGGAGACTGTGAAAGGATATGTATGTTGTGACTTACAGAACTTTCCCTGTAGATGGAATCAAATTGGAACTGAAGGAGGGTTCTTACCTTAGCTAATATGGTTTCATACTCAGAGAGTTTCAAAACAGCAATGCACACAAGTCAGACATGCTTATTGACCAGGTGCTTACCACCTATTTGGCAAATGCTGTTTATGAAGTTTTTAAGAAACAAATATTGATCCAAACAATTCCCTTGCATTTAATATTCTGTCATTCTTCAAGGCCACTATTAACTTTGATGTACACATGCAATTACCTGTCTGTTTAAAGAGTTTCAATTACCCTAACTCTTGGGCACCACACCATGATTAAATGCGTATAAGCAACAAGTTGTTGCCTAGGGCAGCCGGAAAACCACTATGGCATAGGATCGATAGTTACATTACCTACCAAAGAATGTCTTTGTCACTGCTTCCAACAGTCCTCAAAAGTACAGATAAGAATTTAATGCCGGACTTAGTTTTTTTCTTCTGCACACATGTTCATGCAAATGCAAATAAAAATTTTCTAAGAAGATTCCAGAGGGCCCACAGAGGAATGGAACTTGTTCAAATTATTGTAGAGTTCATACAACACATTTGCAACTGGCAGGGCACCTGTTCATCAGACTCTCGTATACTTCAGAGCAGGAAAAATTAACAAGCCTAAATGTGAAATCCTGCATGTACATATTTGAGAAAATAAATAGTGTTAAGCACAGGTTGAGGGAAAACTGATTATATAGTTGTTGGGTATATAGTTGTTAGGGTAAAAAAAGAAGTAGGGGATTTTTCACTGAACAAAATGTAGTAATAGACAACAGTTTGATGCAACTGCTAAAAAGATACTTGCATGAACTAAAATGAAGCATGCAGTTCATTTATCTGAACTTTACCTAAGATATATATGGACATATGGGGATACAGTCTGACACACTGGGTGACTCATTTAAAAAAAAAGACATTGAGGGGAGCCTAGCTGGCTCAGTTAGTGGAGTGTGTGACTGTTGATTTCGTGGAGATATATATATATATATATATATATATATATATATATATAAAATTATTATATGTATAATATATAAAATATAATAATATTATATATAATTTGTTTTACTTACACACACACACACACACACACACACACACACACTCTTCTGACAAACAGAAGAGTGACGAGATGATCAGGGCACCATATTCAGTCAGGTGTAGCAAAGGTAAGTGGAGATATTACAGACATTCTCAAATAATTATAAGGTTTTCATGAAGAAGAAAAGTAGCCTTATTCTTTATTGGCTTTGTAAGTAGAGGAAGGGCCAACAGGTGGAAACACATTCATTAGGAAGCAGATATTAGTGCTCAAAGAAATGAAGTGAAGGTTCCTGAAAGAAGTGTCTAGAAACTGGGGATATGGAACTAATCTGCATTCCCACAAGGGAATTTCTGATTTATTCCCCTGTCTTGGAATTTTCCTGTGACTATCTACTTGGATAAGCAAATGATAGAGCTTGTGAAAAATGATAAAGACAACTTTAGGCTAATTGTCAGCCAAGGAAACTAAAAGTAGATTCCTATGTAAGAGCTGCAGAGATGGGGCACGTGGGTGGCTCAGTAGGTTGATTGTCCGACTTCGGCTTGGGTCATGATCTCATGGTTTGTGGGTTGGAGCCCCACATCAGGCTCTGTGCTGACAGCTTGGAGCCTGGAGCCTGCTTCGGATTCTGTGTCTCCTTCTCTCTCTCTGACCCTGCCCCACTTGTGCTCTGTCTCTCTCTGTCTCTCAAAAATAAATAAATGTAAAATAAAAATAAAAAATAAAAAGAGTTGCAGAGAAAGAATACAAAGGCCACCCTCTGATGTATTTGTATATACCTGGGCCAGGCAAGTAACTCATCCCCCCAGAACCTTTTTGGCAACTGTCCACAGGAAAGTAGACATATTTATTTTCTTATATATGTTCAATCATTTGTCGTTAGTTCCAGGGAAATGTGTTTCATGTTGTTCTGAAAGGGGCAGGGAAGGGGAATACCATAATACATATAAGAGAAAGAAAATAATTCTAACATTAAGAAACTGAGACTGTATGGCTTCCAGTTAGGAAGCCTAAAAATAAATAGTCTAAGGGAAAGAGAAGAAACGAGACCTCATTAGAGAACATAGAAGGGCAAGGTCATAATGATATGAGAAAAAAAGGTGAATAATGAAGAAATCTCAGCAACTGAAGACAAGAGGAAGTGAGGGCACATGTAAAATAAAGCAAACAAACATATTAACTCATTATATCTTATGTATTTTCTATTTATTTCCCATTGGACTCTTCTGCAATTAGACTGTACTACCCAAATGATGAATTTCTAAGTTTATTATGTGCACTCTACTTGATCATAAGTATAAATAGTTTTATCAGCACTCAAATTAAACTTGAATTCTTATCCTTTTGTGCTAAATCGCCTGGACAGATCTTGCAAAACGTTAAATACACCCTACAATTCCAAATATTGTAGGCTCAAATAAATTAAAATAGCAAGATGTTACTTGTCTTCTCTATTCTGGTAGAAATGATGTAGAGCTACCTTACATACTTTTAATCTGAAAAACTAGCCAGTTTCTTATGTTCTTTATGATTTTATACTATAATCCCCATCCACAACGTTCCCTATGCTCTCAAACACTCGCATATCTGAAGCTAATTGGCATTTCTATAGTAGGTGTTACTGAAACACCCACTGACCCACAGCTCCCACGGGATGTGCTATTTGAACTGGTGACCAGCATCTCTCCCACCCATTTCCGTGAGCTGATGCTTCCTAAAAGTTGACAGACCAATCGTGATCACCATCTCCCAGAACAGTAGTGGAGGAAAATGGGGGAGGATCACAGGATCACTGGAGAGGAGGCTCTGGTGTGAACTGAGCAAATTCAAGAACGAAGGTAAAAGAACAAAAGGAAGATACAAAATGAGTAAAGACCATGGTTAATACACATATCTCTTGAGAAAAGATATTTATTCTATTTATTAAAGGCTCTCCTCATTTTCTGCCTCTTCCCAAAAGATTCCCTGTCCATTCTCCTACACTCGTCACTTACTTTTGGTGCCATTTATGTGCCATGATTTCAGCCACCATGCACTGGTTTCCATCTCTGTGTGTACATTGTCTCCCCAGCTACAGCACAGCCACATTAGTAGGTCCATGTCATAAGCTGCTTTGATTCTCCATTTCATAAGCAGGTTTTTCTTTAAAGTAACAGTCTGTTGCCCACTTATAGCACTTTCCCATGAAACCACAATTTAAAATTGTACTTTACCCTGGATTTACTGAATTTCTGGGGATGTGTTCCAGAATCTGCATTCTTAACAAGAGAGTGGAGAAAACTAGTGCTCACAAATATTTGCCAGCCCAAGGCCTTACACAGGGCAGGTGCTTGTAAATGTCTAAGACTGCTTTTAAGATAATGCTTTCTAGCATGTCCATATGTATTTATGAGAGACAAAGAAATGCTGATCTGTTCAGGGTGTCCTCTGTCTGCCACTAGATAGTAAATGCCTTGAGGGTTGGTGGCCTGTCCAGACGGTTCTTTGTATCTTCTTTTAATCTTTTTTTCCATAGCACTAGGCACTTCCTAGAATGCACCATAAATAATTGTTTATGATAAAGAGGAGAAAAGTGAAAGAGGAGAAACAAGGGGTGGAAAAAGATGAATTTATGGTTGGGCAGTATAGAAGGGGGAAACTTCTTTACTTTGATGGACTGGAATTCAAAAGTGCTAATGAAGTCTCTACTTAATCCTTTCTATTTAATTCCTTTGCTCTACTCTTGCTAACACTGAGAATTACTCCCATAATATTTTTGAGACTACTATAGACAGTCCTGTGTGAACTAAAGATAGATCATACCACAAACAACTCGCATAAGACAAATCTGTACTATAATACTAAGACTATATTGATCTCTATTTCCCCTCTTAAAATTGATTTAAGGAAATCATTTCCACTTCTATAAGCACAGGTATGTTTGCATATGCTTGTATATATAATTATTTCACATGGATAAACTCAGCAATGATCTCTGCCAATTAAGGACAGTGTCAATGAGCTGTAAAATGGACTCACCTAGTCACCCGTGCCTTTCAATTGTCTTTTATTACAAAAAGCCATTCTTCATCTTTCACTCAGGTCCAACTCCCACACAAACCTTCTGTGCTCTTATTTTATTATTACAAATAGGCAAAAGTCGAAATTGGAAATTGACTTGATAACATGCTGTTTATTTCCAAAGCAATAAGGAAATGAGGTTTATTACCTCTATTCTTGAGAATTCAGTTTTCAGAATTCTAAAAAGACCCCTGCTCTCCATTTCCATTCCCTCTTGAGAATGGGTTTTATATAAAACATTTATTTTATTATTTTTTTAAGAATGGAAGGTTCTATCTATGTTAAATATCATCTAAACGGTATACCTTAATTATGATGATTATGTGGCCTAGCTGGGTTATATAATTTACTTACAGTTGCAAAGATAATTAAATTACAGGCCAGATTCTTATCCTGGGATCTATGAATAAGCTTCAAGGAGACCAAGAACTTTCAGATTGTATGCAAATTGTGTACACACGTCTGTGCATTTTTGTGGAGAGAGGATCCATAATTTTATCAGATTCTCAAAATATTCCTCAATGTAACTAGGATAGTCACTGTTGGAACTGATTTTTTTTTTTTTTTTAGTTTAGTTTTTGAGAGAGAGAGAGAGAGAATGTGAGCAGGGAATGGGCAGAGTGAAAGGGAGAGAGAGAATCCCAAGCAGGCTCTGCACTTTCAGTGCAGAGCCTGATGCAGCCCTCGAACTCACGAACTGTGAGATGATGACCTGAGCTGAAACCAAGAGTCTGACGCTAAACCGACTGAGCCACCCAAGCATCCTGGAACTGAAATTAACACTATACTTTTAGAACTATAGAAGGAAAGACTTGAAGGTCCTATAATCCAAACTTACAGCCAATATCAGCCCTAGATAATATTTCTGATGGATAGTACACAACTTCTACCTGGGATCTTTGGAAAACAGATAACTCACCACCTCTCATATTAGCATGGTTCAAAGTCCTAGTCATTACAAAGATACTCTTATCTCCATACACTTTCCTTCTTAACTTTCTCACAAAGGTCCAAGTACTGCCTTTTGGAGCTATGAAAATCAAAGCCATTTATGCTTACTCAGAATGCCTTTCAAATATTAGAGGACTATTATACTCCCTGGAAGCTGTGTTTCTCTGGTCAGAAGAGCCAAGATCTCTCACTATTCTAGTTGCCTTTTTAGACTCATAGACATAGAGCTGGAAGATACACATTTCAGCTTGTCAATATTCTAAAATAAGCATATAACCAAAAACTGGAAACAATGTTCCACTTGTGATCTGACTATCCATGACTATCTCTTTTTGGTGGGTATTTTGTGTTTTTATTTTATGTATTTTATTTTTCCCCAGGAGGGTCAGAGTATTTTACTGTCTAAATGGGAAGATCAGGGGCTAATGCCTTCTCTAGAAGTTTCCCATCTGAAACAAAATACAGCAAGAGACATGCACTTGGCCATTCAGACCAACTCTTGATAGCTGCATTTCTTAATTTAATATAATGATGTACACTTAAATAAAATATTGTAAATATCCAAAATTGAGACATTACACATTCTTATTTTAAAATCTAGCAGTTTTTCCGTAAACTGAGTCAGAAACACAGAACAGAACACATCAGATTTATAAAAGGAGTAGAGCAAAGATGGCTTACAGTATAGAGTTTTTCCATTTCAAGTGTCAGAAAAATATTCTTCAGGTAACTGTTTTAAAAGTTCCAAAGAACCATTTCTTTCGAAGTATACTCACAGCCCAAAGTTCAGTAATGTAGTGACAGCCATGCAAATAATTTAATAAATGGGCAAGATGAAAAATCCAGTCCCTTTCCCCATTCCCATATTGATTTTTACACCAACATTCCCCAAAGATTTATGAGGACACTAATCCTCCAAATGCTCTATGAATAAAAGACCTATAGCTAAGTACATTTCAAAAATATCCCCTGCCATAACTGCTTCCTTGTGATTCCTACTGCAAGATACAAATTTCAGACTCCAAGACCCTCTCTTTTTGGAGACAATACCAATGTTGCTCAAAATCCAACTTTGGGTAGGACTATACTATAAAGATCCAAGTAATCAAATTTCTATCAAATCTCCACTTTATTTGAATACTTACACAAGTGTGAGTGTGCACTCTTGGGCAGTGAGTGAGATTTGTAAATTTATACTCTTCTTTATGACAGATCTTCTCTGCCTGGCTCCCAGTGAGATACAGCATACCCCAAAGAAGAGTTAGGTCCAAAGTTTTCTTTTGCGTTGATATTCCTCCTTACTCCTTGCAGCTAAATGGCTATGTGAACTCCTTCCTCCCCCAGGCCCCATACTCTTACTTGAAGATTAAAAATGACAGTCCTCATACTCATCCTTGAAGAAAGATTGAAAATTTATGAAAAGACTAAAAATTTATAGTGATAGAGATTCAGATATGTGAGGAAGTTTTCACTCAGGCCTCTACTCCATGCAGGGTGTTTTAATTCAATTTTCTAGAGAGTTCTAAATTGAAAGAATTTAGGTACACATTTTGTATTATTCCCTGGGAGTCCTAGAGGAGAAGAGAGTCCCAGCTGGACGGCACTCAAGAAAATTCTAGTCTTGGCTATAATATCATCAAAACAGCACCAAAGTTATTGTGATAATTTGCGTGTTTGTTTTGTTTTGTTTTAAGTCCATGTTTTTAGATATTCATACAGAAGTATGTGCAGGTAAATGAAATGATGCCCTGGATTTGCTTCAAAATAATCTGTGTGGAGGGTAGAGATGGAAAGGGTTGAGGACACAGATAAAACAGTACTGGCCTATAAGATACTTGTTAGCATTGAATGATGAATTCCTTTGCATTCTCTCTACTCTTCTCTTTATTTTTGATTGATATGTCCTGTGATTAAAATTAAATAATAATAATTAAGCACTAAAATCTCACATGGAACTGCTAACCCTAAAAATAAACTCAGACATGAGTGGAAGCATTGGGAAGTTTTTGCCAAGTAGCCAAGGCATTCACTACTGTAACAAATAGTTTTTGCTGAGGCTACTGTTATCAACTGCAACACCAGAAAGGCATGGTATTCCTGGGCACGCTTTCTTTATTCCTGACCTCGTGTGACCAACGAGAAAATATTAACATCACCATAAAATTATGTAATTACTGACTACACGGTTACCTTTGTGTTATGAAAGTTTTAATAGTCAATATGTGATGTAGAGTTAAGAACAATATTTGACATTTTGAAGCTATAATTTTTAAAATCCATATTTTGTGAATTGCAAATAATTCCATTTTGGATACCAGCAAATGCAACAAGTTTCTGTGAAAGCTTTTGAGTTTCAGAGGCCTCCTTTTGACAGATTTCTTAAGTTATGGAATGCAGCCATCAGCAGTCTGTAGAAAAATGAAATACTGCAAGTCTGTTTTTATGCAGCTGGGATCAAGTTACTAAATGGATCAAAAGAAATAATTTCTTTGAAGAGGTAGCTGTTGACACCAGTGGCCTAAAAATAAGTGCAATTTTGTGGATACAAAAACTTGTTTATATCTCAGTGGAAGTAACTAGATATAGTTTCTATATATACACTTGCACTCAAGATATATTGGATGGCACTCTAAACATGTTTTAATATACTTCAGTTTAACATTACTATTATTAAGGGGAAATTGCATGCTGGCTTTTGAATAATTGACACGGCTAATGACAATTATTCCTACCAGGCTTAGCTTATTGGGTTAACGATTGAAACAACCAAAGTCATTACCCAACTCTTACTCTGTGCCTAATACCAGCCAAATACTTTCCAATACCATTTCACATGATTTTAGACTCAAATTTGATTTTAATAACTAGCTATTATTACCACCATTTTACAGATGACGATGTTGATTCTCTGAGAGAGTTTTAAGTGTAATGTGCCAAAATTTACACAGGTGGTAAGTCTCTGAGTTAGAATTTGAATGCTAGTGTATTTAATTCCAAAGCTCTTAATCGTGAAATTATATGCTGCCTCTTAGGTTACACAGGAAATCAACAGATTCTAAAATATAGGAAAAAAGGAACAGCAGTATCTTTAAATCACTTTGCATGTGAAAGGACACTTAAATTGAAAATTTGGTAAACGGAAAAAAACTACAGCAACAAAGTATACCTAAAACTACACAGCTCAAGCGTAGCAAGACTCCAAGATACCTGAATGTAACATAATTTTTTATCACAACAAAAAGGTGGGGAAAAATCAGGACTACCATAGGATGCAGGAGGGATGGTTGATCTAAGAGTGTTTCAAACAAAAGAAAAAAAATTTTTAAAGGCAAACATTTCATGCTGTGAGGTAAAAAGATAAACACAGCCCATTTACAGAAATAATAAACAAATTAACCAACAGCCCTTGAAATAGAATTATATAGTCCTGGTTCTAGAGGACAAAATACTCTCTAGTTCCTTACTCTTTTGGAACTCCTATGGAGTACAGCCCAAAGGATGTTGGCAAAAGCAAGGCCTTAGCTTCAAAGTCCTATGAAAGGGAGCTAATGACTGAAAAGCTTATTTAAAAAGATAACATAATAGTCCTAGACATCATCTAAGATTAATGAAACAAGATACAAAAAGAAAAAAGAAAGTTTAAATTTTGGTGGATAGTAATATATTAGAAAAAACTATATTCTGCAATTCAATATTAATTAAATATTTGAGTACATATAACTTTATATTGCTGAGGGGAGAATGTGAAATAAATGGTGAAAAATATAATCATTTTTATTATTTCATTAATACCTGCAGAAAACACACTTACAAATTCCATTTGAAGCTTCTGAAAAACTTATATAAATAGTACAAGAATATGTCTGAAAGAGAAGGAATCGATTTTGATAAATACTTAAAAATGTAGTGGTTTAGGTTGTAAACAAAATTATTTGTCTCCATTCGTATTCTGTTGGTGGCAGTTCTAAGACTAGCTACTCCATCAAAATTTGAAGCAGGATGGGGGGAAAAATAACATGAAAAAACATAAAAACACATGGAAGTTAGAGCAAACCTCCCAAAGAACATCCTTTTAATCCTACAATGTATTTAAGCTACCTATATTGTGTTAGTGGATTTGTTCCAACATTGGTGAAGTATGAGTTTATTGGGTTTTGATGCTGTGGTTTTTGAAACAACTTGATACTGGAGACAAAGTTCTCCTGTCCTCTGTTTTTCATGAAGAAATGAGCTGAGGGATTTACCTCACACAATGTTCAATTAATTCAATTAATAAAAATAACGTAGACCCTTTCAAGGGAAACATTCATGAAAAGGCCAATAGCAGATGCAAAGATAATTTCCGCCTGGCCAACAGCTGAGCATGTCATTACACAGTATGTACTTTGATACCCTGGGATCTGGACAGTTTGATGTGGAGTTTGGAATCACAGAATTTTAGACCTGAAGGAGTCCTTAAAGATAGTCTAATAACAATTCCAATCTCTTCAACTGATAGATAAGATGCTCAAATCCTAAAAAAAGATGAACTGATTTTATGTGACTCTTAAGAAGTGACACAACATTTCTGGGCTTCAGTTTTCACATTCTGTTTCTTTCTTTCTTTCTTTCTTTCTTTTAAATTTTTAAACGTTTATTTATTTTTGAGAGAGAGAGATAGAGTATGAGTGGGGGAGGGGCAGAAAGCGAGGGAGACACAGAATCCAAAGCAGACTCCAGGCTCTGAGCTATCAGCACAGAGCCTGACATGGGACTCAAACCCAGAGACCATGAGATGATGACCAGAGCTGAAACTGAATGCCTAACCGACTGAGCCACCCAGGCGCCACTTCAGTTTTCACATTCTTAAAATGAAATATTAGGACTGGTTGATGTCCAAAGTAACGCTGTACTAAATATTAGATGGTTTCCTAGTTTATCAAAAGACAGAGTGACTTAATGGCAGACATTAAACTGAGATTTCCGTTCCCACCTCCAAAACCACTGGTCTTATCAGTCCAGTTTATGTTCTGCCTTTTGCTCACACATTTGACTGTCATTACACTCTTAAGAAATACACAGGTGAATCCATGAGTGAGAGAAAAAAACAAAACTAAGAGAAGTCACACATTTTAGAAAGACCAATTTATGAGGAAAGAATATGGTGTTTGAATCAGAGCATTTGTGTTAATTCCAAATGAAGGCAATGGGAAGTGGGAAAGTAGGGTATTGCAGCTCTGTAAGTCTGAGAAAAGGAAGAGCCAGCCATAATCAAGATTTTTCTTTTTAATTGTTCAAGTTCAGTGACAATATCATTCAGCTCTGATTCTAGGCATCTGCCAAGAGTCATGAAATCTTGGTTTCGAGAGTCAGTTAAAACCACGCTAGATGAAGCAGGTATAAAGAAGAAGGCAATCACACAGTATAGGTATTCAGTAACTGATGAGCTAGATTAGCCATGTAATATTCATTTATCAATAAGCCTGCTATGTGAAAGAATGGGGTTCTGGACTAATACCTGGCCTTCTTTTGGAGTGGTTTTCACTGGCATACATGTTTACATATTGATTCCAAGAGAAATTTCTACAGGGAGATGCTAGTATTCATTGAATATAATGATTTAGGGCTGTTAATAACATATGACCAGTAAGAGGGGAAAAGATACAGCAATAAAAGTAGATGGCCAGTGCCTAATTTTATTCATAATTTTATAAATGAACTAAAGCAATTTATTTGCCCAAATTACTGTGAATTTGAAATTTGTAAAAGGAATTCAAGATTAGACCCCATTACTTTAGGAGGGAAACTTTCCCTGACCCATAGTTAGACTAAGTTATGTTGTGATAAGACTCCCTTATTTCACACACATACTGCTTCCAGGACCTTTCTCTCAGTTACATAACTTTGCAATAATTTGTGGTATCAATTGTTTAATGTACCTTTTCCCATATTCTCCAGAGAGAAGACTGACCCTGCCTTGTTCATTGGTGTAGTTCCAGCAGAGTATCTGTCACATAGAGTATCAACCACATGACAGACATCCAATAAGTGTCTGTTAAAAGAAGAAACGTCCATACTGTAATATGTTTGAAGAGAGGAGAGAAATGGAAATAAGCAAAAAGGACTATGGCAAAGAAAAACAGAGAACGGCATAGTCAGAGGAAGGGAAAAGACAAGGGAATAGACACCAGACTGTCAGGATGACTTTCAAAACTAACCCTTCGTTTCATACACTGGGTGACCCAGGTCAAATCCTCGAGGAGTCCGTGTACTCACTTTCTTCCCCTGGCATACAATTTTCTATCCCTGACACATATACACTTACTTAGGAAAGCCTGCCAAGAAAGGCTAGAAAAAAGGGGATGGAAAATGAATATTAGAGAGACTGACAGGGAAAAATAACACTGTAACAGACAAACCCTATTGTGTACAACTCCACAGTCAAAGATTTTCTACCTCCCTGAGAATCGGTCTAGCTTGCAGGTAGAATATTGACTGCTAGGCAGAGCACCATGGCTATAAAACAGACCACTGAGCTAGGCAATAAAAAAGAGAGTGAGCGAGAATAAGAGGTCTAATGTCTTGTTTATGTCCCCTTTATAGCATCTTTGAGATGCTCTGCAGTCCCACAGCTAGCTTTAGTTCATATGCTTTTCTGATTAAGGCAATACATACCAAAGCAATCTAATATTAATGTGCAATTAAAAAAAATAGAGGGTGTAGAAAAGGAGGAAATCTTTACAAACAGTGTAACTAAACAATAACAGGATACAAGATTTGCCTAATTCTTTATTAAATGCATGCTTTATTGTAAGTCTCTAAAACATTTGTAACTCATTTTAAACACCCAGTTCTACCATATTGTGTTTAGTGACACTAATCCTTGTTTATAGCCTAACCCTTTGAGAATAAGATTATGTTCCCAGTGAACAGTTATAAGTAGTGACAAGTTTTATTATAACAGTCCTGATCACAGATTTACAAAAACAATAAATGAAGAAATGAAAATGTAACTGACTAGGATAATATCCAATATGAAGAAAATCTTTATTTAATATGAAGTGTAAATCTTAACTGATGAAATACCTTTGAAAATACTTCCAAGAAATGTTTTTTTTTTTCAAACTTTTCATTAAGAACTCAGGTACTGTTTTCAATTTTATACACTGGTTTTATGTCTTGCCACTTTACCATTATAGAATTTGTAAAAGCGAATGAATTTTGGGTACTACATACAAGTTTACTCAAGTATTCAGCATTCCGCATTGCTGGGAAATGATTCTAAAATCTGTGTGTGTGTGTGTGTGTGTGTGTGTGTGTGCCCCTCTAAGAGATTTTCTTACGTTTACTAATAATACTGAATAAGATATCATGACTATCCCAACTGTCCAAGTGGTCCTAAGGTTTTGGTACAATTGTTTCAAATAATAAGTTGTTTTGGAAACGTTTTGATATGTTTGGACCCAATTTTCGATTGGTAATAATAGTAGACTGGGTAAGTGGAGAAATTTGAAAGACAAAGAGGGTTATAATTCTGGCACGGCCATTTCCTATCTGGGTCTCTGTTTTCTCATCCATAAAGTGGGGAAAGGCCCAACCACGAGGGAATGTGTAAAGATTGAATAATGTGCCATGTGCAAAGCACATAGCATAGTGCCCAATATACAATGTGCACTCAAATGGTAGTGATTTATAACTATAAGTGATTGCTAGTATTAATAATAAAAACCACCCATTATTGAGCAGCATTTTTAACATCACTAAGCTTGACATCTATCTCAATTCTAAGAAGGGCTATTTTCTACCTCCTCTCTTCTCTGAATTTCTACTTATGCCATACTATCATCACCAATAAATATTTCTTGTAAGCCGAATAAACATAAGGTATTACTTTAGGCCCTCTAAAGAAAACAGCTAGGGTCAATCAGTCTCTCATGCAGGTCATTATGGGCTCTTGTACTTCCTCTAATATGGCAGTAGTATTCTGTGTTTTGATTATTTATTTGTATCTTATTTAACCCACTGGGTAGAGAACTCTTCATGACTAGGTCTTACCCTATATACCAACACCTAGGATAATGTCTGCAACACAACAGATACCCATCCAACATTGAATGAATGGGACAGTCCTAATCTCAAAAAGTTCAAGTTGAGGAAAGAATATGAACAGTTAAAGAATCTATAGAATAAGACTATATTTTATATATTTACAAGGAAAGAAGTTTGTTTTTTTTTCCACCAGTGGACTGCTATTGTTAATTTATGAGTGAAGTGGTATTCTATCATAATGACAGCATTCTTGGTGGTTATATCCTATGTTGTGTATGGAGGAGTATATTGGAAGAAAAGAGGAAGAAGGGAACTCCTGAAGAATAAATTACTAGAGTATCTGGAGAAGAATGTGATCATTCACTGGGCTCAGGGCATGCTAGTCTTGTCAGTTTTGTGAAGAAACTGACAAGCAGAAATTGGAATTTAGTGAGAGGTCTAAAGGGGTCTTGAGCTTTTAATCAGGAGGAAAATCTGCTTTTTGGCTGTGTAAAAGAGCTAGAGTAATACAGAATGGTGTCCAAGAGAGTAATGCCCATCAAGAAAAACCAGCTCCAGATATTAGTTTTGAATGCAAGGTGAAGGAGCCAAGCTTAACCTAATGGTGGAACTAGCCTCCTTGGCTTTTATCAATCAACTAGCAAATATGTTCCAGTTTAGGTCAACTGGATTAGAGGGACTTTTGCCATGAGGAGGTTCAGAGAGTCTAAGGTCTAGAGCCATAGATGTGTCCTATAGGAATGACTTAAGGGGCGCCTGGGTGGCTCAGTCGGTTGAGCGTCCGACTTCAGCTCAGGTCACGATCTCACGGTTCGTGAGTTCGAGCCCCACGTCGGGCTCTGGGCTGATGGCTCAGAGCCCGGAGCCTGCTTCTGATCCTGTGTCTCCCTCTCTCTCTGCCCCTCCCCCATTCATGCTCTGTCTCTCTCTGTCTCAAAAATAAATAAACATTAAAAAAAAAAAAAGGAATGACTTAAGATGAGTCTTTAGGCTACTGCAGCATCCTGTGTATCCCAGAGAGGACTATCAAAGGTCAGGTAGCAAAGTTATTTGGTCTTTTGACCAACCAAGTTCGGATCTGAAGTAATTTCTGAAGAATAGATTCTGCAGGGTCCATAATAGCTATACATTCCCATTAGGTAAAGCTTAGAGTTTGGTAAGGCAACACAGAGAGTTGATTCTCTACACCTGTACAAGAGGACAGCTGGATTTGTCTTAAGCAAAGTCTGAGAAGATTGGCTTGGCTTTCAGTATAGCATGAGCGGAGTGGCTCAATCTCTGGCCAGAACTAAAAGAAATAGTTAAGAAAGAAGTTATAAGAAAGCCCTATAACACTGTTTTCTATTTTTTTTTTATTTTTTAATGTTTATTTATTTTTTGAGAGACAGAGAGAGACAGAGTGTGAATGGGGGAGGGGCAGAGAGAGAGGGAGACACACAATCTGAAGCAGGCTCCAGGCTCTGAGTTGTCAGCACAGAGCTCAACCCGGGGCTTGAACTCAGGAACTGTGAGATCATGACCAGAGCCCAAGTCGGCCACTTAACCAACTGAGCCACCCAGGAGCCCCTTTTTGTTTGTTTTCTTAATAAACTTTTTACTTTGGAGTGATTTTAGGTTTACACAGAAGTTGCAAAGACGGTGCAGAGGACTCCTGTACCCCTGGCTCAGATTCCCCTGATGCCAGCCTCCCAAGTTTCCAAGGTGCTTCTCTCCAAACCAGAAAAGCAGGGTTGGTCCATTGACTAACTGAAGGCTGCCCCCAGGGTAAAACCCTGTAAGTTTTATCTTTCAGTGAAAATCAGGAACTCTTATCACTAGTACACAAAGCCTGAATCATATTAGGCACTCAGTAGCCTCTTGTTAAATTTTTGTAACTATGTTACTTCCCCATTTTATTGATTTGTCTTTTAAAAAGTTATCACAGTTTTGGGGTGCCTGGGTGGCTCAGTCAGTTGAGCGTCTGACTTCAGCTCAGGTCATGATCTCGCAGTTTGTGAGTTCGAGCCCCGTGTTGGGCTCTGTGCTGACAGCTCAGAGCCTGGAGCCTGCTTCAGATTCTGTGTCTTCTCCTGTCTCTGCCCCTCCCATGCTCATGCTCTGTCTCTCTCTCTCTGTTGCTCAATAATAAATAAACATTAAAAAAAATTTTTTAAAGGATTTTATAAATTCCATTTAGTTGTAAATTATCTAGAGACATGAGAGAGAAACTCTACACCAGCAGATATGAGAAAAAAATTAAAAAGGCCAAAACTAGACTGCTCTGCTTCAAAACAACAAGGAAACAAGGAGGAAACCTTTTTTCCTGGGCATCATCACTGATTTTTCCTTGATGTTTATTGAATGCAAACAACGTGCCAGATCTCAAATAGTCTATGGTCAGGAGGCTTTTCCTCCTGGACAGGGATCTTTTCTCCCTAGGCAGAGATTTGGTCATGAAAGTCCAACATGGAAGGAAAAGGTCAGCTACGTAGGCATCCATCCATAGCTCCTGGTGGGCAGACCAGTTCTGATCCAGCTCTGGATGGGAAGGGGCAGGCAGTGGGGAGGGCTGACTTCCTATGGAAGTCAATTGTCTCTGGATCTTTAGGCCAGGCTAATTTAGAGATACTCTTCTCTTAGGAAGACTTCTTCAGTTGCCTCACTATACCTTTTCTCCTATTGAAGGTCTTTTCACTGCTTGTCCCCATAGTATTTAGCTTACTCATTTGTATTTATTTGCTTTTCCTTAGAAGTGTTTCCATCACCATGCATGCTCTTGGTCAAAATCAACCTGAAGGTAGATACTACTCATTTTCCTTTTTATGGATTCTTTCAGGGTCAATCAGGTTGTAGAATAAATGAGTTTTATTGAATTAATTAAACAAGAAGGCTATTACACTGAGGTGGCTGTAATGCCATGGTGGCTTATGTTAGCAAACCAAAACCTACACCTGTAAAAGCCTCAAGGTTAAGAAATTAAAACCTAAAGATAACCAATCACAAACACCCGGCTAGGTTTTAAGCTAGAGCCAACGAAATAATTCCCTCCTTTTGTTTCTACACCTTCTCTAAGTCTTTCCATTAGCTCCTATTGGTGAAGCATTCCTAACCACTTCCAGTTGTGTTGCTAGAATCCAACAGATTTTTGCTTAAATACACTCTTAAAACTTTTAGTATACCTCAGGTAGTCTTTTAACAGTATGAATCTGGATTTATCTTAAAAGGGAGCAGATTTTGCTACCCCAACATATGTCTCTTTGGCATTAAGAATTATTTTGAGCTAAAGGCAATCAAAACACAGATTGATGAAAAACTCTTTACCTATCCCTCAACTACCTAAATTTATACTGAAATGGAAGACAGCTATGAATAGAGACACCTTTTAACTTAAAAACGGAGGTAGAGGAATTTCTTTCAAGGTCCTTCTAAATTGGACTTAGAATCAAATTGACATGAGACAGATTAACAGGAGTAAATCAAATTTAATTGTGTATATATAGGGAATCCACACAGAGAAGGAAATCCCAAAGACAGTGGGGCAATGTGGTGATTATATGAGTTAAGGAGAGGGGTAGGGGTCTGAGGACAAAAAGGGGAAAAGACCATTAGCAGGAAGGTGAAAGGAGATGTCTGGAAATATTATTATGCAGATAAGTTTCTTAGGTAAAAGGGAATCTTTAATAATAATAGCTTTCTTCCAGGTACAAAGGCAATTGAGAAGAAGGTAAAGAGATTTTCCCCAAGTCTGCTGGGTTTTGATTGCTTTTAACTCAAGATAATATTCATGTTAAAGTAGCCCATCTTGGGGCAGTCTGCCCTTAAGCCCTACAAAACTCATTTATGTAACAGGGCAACCTTTGTTTTCCAAACATCTCCTCTTAAGGCTTTCCTCCCTTTTCCTTGGCTCAGGATGTTATATAAGCTTTAATTCCCTTTTAGGTCTTATATTTTTATGGGGCTTCCATATGTCTGAAGTTAATTTTTTTTTATACTGTTAATCTGTCTTATGTCAATTTGATGTTAAACCAGCCAAAGAATCTAGATGGGTAGAAGGAAAATTTTTCCCACCTCTTCAGCATAAAACTTTGAAACTCAAGGTAAGTCTTCTCGGTATACTATTGCAAGGATTTCAGTAGAGAAGAAATAACCAGGACAGAAGGTGGTCTAGTCTGATCATTCAGTGTTGAACCATACTAGGAAAATTCAAGGAGAAATCTGGAACCAATCACTTGCCTGTTTCCCAAACAGATTCACCACCAGCAGCTAGCACAAGGTGACTAGTAATAATAATAAAAACACCAGAGGAAACCAAAAAGAGAAAAAAGCTGATAACAGTGAGAGGAAAAAGGATTCATTATCACCCAAATAGTTTAAAATTTCCGAAGTCCCAAATAAATGAGATTTTAAGCATCATTTTCAACTGTCTTTTGGCCACACCTTCTACAATAATGTTCTCTTTCTCTCTCAGAGGGAATAATCCTGACAAAAGAAAACTGGGTTGAGAGTGGGAAGAAAATAGGTTCTGGTACTTCCTGAAAATAACCCATCTTATACATTGCACAAAGCCCTTACAGTGCTTCTTTCCTTAACCATAAAATTAAAAATCTTGGGCAGGAAGATTTTTTATGGGTTCTTTCAGCTCTGGTAGCTCATGTTGCTGGAATTCTACCTGATCAAATCTTTTCCTGACAGTTTCTCACCACAAGCAAAAGTACATTGGGAAATGGCAGCTGGTCGTCCATCCTTCTGAGAGCTTTCTCATAAAAGCTGATTCCACTTGAGGCCACTTCTACATGTTGTATTTGCCTAGACAACTGACTTTTGTTACACTTTCAACTTTCCAAGAATACAGACTTCACTGAGATACAGCTTAAAAAAACACGTAGTAGGGGTTTTTCTTCCTACCAATGCACAGTAAAATTATGATGACTTAAAAAAATGCATCATCTCTTTAATGTATTGTTCAGAGCCTCCTTTAAGTTGGTGGTCCTTCTCCTCTTCTACTAAATTCTTTAGGTCTATAGTCATACCATTTTTCACAGAAAACACCAACTCCACCTCAAACCTGGAAAATGCATTTATTGGTTAACATGCTCTTTAATTCTATGACCTTCCTACTATCTTTCCCTTTTTGTCCAATACCTTTCAAAACTTATTTTAACTTTTAAAGCCACACATGACCCTGCCTTATGTCTGTCATTTTCTCCACTCACACGCATGGGCCCATTTCCTTCCATTCCCCCAGGTATGTCCCACCAGCTCCTTAGAATTGTTACTCATCCAGCTCTTGACAGCTTCTAACAGCTGTCCCTTAATCTTGCAACAGCATTCCAATCAATGTCTTTTAAGCAACCTTCTTTACTTCAAAAACAAAGAAAATTCCTCAAAGTACATCTGTCTAGAGGAACCATCTAGTTTCAAAGATCAGTCTCCTCACCTTTGCAAGAACTCTCCTAATGCATTAAAATATAAATACTTAACTATAAATATACTGTACCTACCGGTATATATACATACCGGCTAGTGCGTCAGTTTAATCCAAGCACCCCCAAAGACCATGCAGGACGAAAATCTTCAATTCTTCCCCAATCTTCCCACTAAAAAAAATGGGCTTATTTTTATGCAGAACTTTAAGAAATTCCTCTCCACTGCAGCCTGTGCATCAATGCATTTAAGTCAAGCAACGTTTATATCGCTTTGGGCAGTTCAGAGACTGCACACTGTTCCTGTACACCCAGTTAACAACTGACTTCCCATCTCAGTGCTAAATCTTCTCATGTCAGAACCTAATAAGTCAAATATTCTGGAAGCCACAGAATAGTACACTTACTCAAATGACGTCCTTAATTCAGTATTGGCAGCAGGCATTTGAAAGCAGCACATCTCGCAAGTCTTAGTGACTTCTACCCTAAGCCTCATGCTAGCTGGGAATGTTGGTGGCATGTAGTTTACATCTCAAACCAGCATTGTCATTGAGTAAACCAGAGGTGGCAAGATGCCATTTTCATACTTAGTTTTCTGAACTGTATGTTACCACCGCTTTAATTTCTACCAAAGCTTATTTATTCCCTTTGTAGGAAACTTTCCAAGCTCCTACACTGCATAAGAGTTGCCTCCTGCCCGTCCCCCACTCCCTGCCCTCCTTCCCCTGTCTCACTTAGAACACTAATAACCAACATTTTCATATATTTCCTATAATGTTCAACAATTTTTATCAATGGCTTTGATAAAAATACCAGGAGGCATGTCTCTTAAATTTATAAAATGACCCCAAAATTGAAAACTAATCTTGGGGCATCTGGGTGGCTCAGTCAGTTTAGTGTCCCACTTCGGTTCAGTTCATGATCTTATGGTTTGTGAGTTCGAGCCCCCCTTCAGGCTCTGTGCTGACAGCTTGGAGCCTGGAGCCTGTTTCAGATTCTGTGTCTCCCTCTCTCTCTGCCCCTCCCCTACTAGCACTCTTTCTCTTAAAAATAAACATTTTTAAAACAAAAGTAATTAAAAAAAAAAGAAAACAAATCTTAAGAGAATTAAGTTTCAGAGAATTCACAAGATAAAAGGGAAATTATTAATCATTATTAAAATTATGTAATAAGGGGCACCTGGGTGGCTCAGTCAATTGAGTGTTCAACTTCAGCTCAGGTTGTGATCTCAAGGCTAGTGAGTTTGAGCCCTGCATCAGACTCTCTGTTGTCAGGGAGGAGCCTGCTTTGGATCCTGTCTTCCTCTCTCTCTGCCCCTTCCCCCCACTCTTTTATTCTCCCTCCCTCTCTCTCTCAAAAAGAAATAAACATTTAAAAAATTACGTAAATAAAACTTTCTCAAAATACGCATTTAAAAATGTGGTTATCATAAATGAAAATATAATGGTTATAGTTCATCATTAAAATTACTATCTCTCTATACATACATATCTCCTTATAGATATATAAGTGTATATATGTGCCTAATTATACTAATGCCTATATATAGATAGATAAATCTCTATATAATCTTTTAATACTTTTGTCGGGGAGGAAGAATTACCTCTGCCCTACAAGGTCCTTCTAACTGGACTTATAATTAAATTGACATGAGACAGATTAACAGGAGAAAATTAAATTTAGTTTCATACATATGGAAAATCCACAAAACCATGGAAATTCCAAAGACAGGTAACAAGAGGCTTATAGGAGCTAAGGAGAGGTAAGATAGGGGCCTGAAGATACTATAGGGAGAAGACCATTAGCAGGAAGGTAAATAGGAAATGTTTGGAAAACAAAGGTTTCCCTGTTATGCAGATGAGGTTCTTAGGTAGAAAGGAATCTCTGTTAATAGCTCTTTTCTGGGCACAGGCATGTAGTTGAATGAGAGGGAAAGAAGTTTTCCTCAATCTGCTGAGTTTAGATTGCTTTTTACTCAAAATAATGTTCATGCCAAAGTGGCCCATCTTGAGGCAGTCTGCCCTTGGCCCTTACACTTCCTGATTTCTATTTAATGATGCCTACTTTAATAAAAATATTATTTTAAAAAAATCCTTCATAATCCAAATTCACTCAAAATAATTAAAGACACCAACCAACTGGTACTGGTCATTTATAAGCAAAATATGATTCGACGGAGATAAATTTTAAATTTTCTGTCCTTAAGATTGAAAACATAATTTGTTATCTGTAAATGCACAATATTGGAGATTTGGCTTAATGGGAATATAGCTGAAAAGGGCCTTAGAAATGTTAATTAATGATAATCTTAATGAAAGCCAGTCATGAGACTTTGGCTGCCAAGAAAGTTGACAGTTCATAGTAGATTATATACGTGCATTTTTTTTTTCAACTAATGAGTCATGGAAGAGAGTTGATCTATTCTCCCTTTTTAGCAGTCCCAGGACAAAAGAGCACAAACCTATGTGGGAAACAAAGGCAAAAGAAAAAAAAAAAGTTAAATTTCCTTGCTACTTAAAGCCCATTGACAAGTCCTTGATACAGGCAGAGTGACCTTCCTCTAGGAACTCAACTGCCTCAATGATGACACTTTGCTAAGGACAAAAGGCAATCTTAGCTTAACGTTATCCCCATCTTCAGGATCCTGTAAATCTACTTTAATGTATAAAAATTGCTTTAAAACTTCCTTTATCTTTACCCCCCAAATATATGTTACTGATCATGTCCAAGCATATGGCCTACTAACATATATCTGAAGGGTCTCATGACTAAGGTTTTATTAGACAAGAATAAATGACTTTTTCCTAACAACATTTAGCCCTCTCATGGTCCTGGAAACCTTGTTTTCAGAATTCCTTAGAGACTTATGTTATCCCTAAATACCTCCCAACCTGAAGGTATATAATCAGTCACCTATCACAACCCCAGAGCAGCTCTTTCTGCCCATGGGTCCTGGCCCTGTGCTTTAATAAAACCACCCTTTTGCACTGGAGAGGTCTCAAGAATTCTTTCTTCTTCTGAACCCCAACATGTCCACACCAAAACCAGTATAAAATAACAGATAAATGAGATTAAGATAATCAAGTCTATCAAATAGTTAAGAAGACCCCAGATTGAAGAATTCAAGCAGAAAGGAGGGAACTACCCTTGCACTGGATGGCTATTAGGGATGACTCTTAGAATTCCCTTACAGCTTCAAGTATTTATGATTGCAAGTCACAATGAAAATGGGAATGACAATTACTGTTACCTGCTGAGTCAGGCATACATTTCCCAAGGAGAGGGTGGCATTGGAGCAGTGGCAAGAATACTGGATTCTAGTGGTGGCTTTGAGCATGGTGTTTAGGCTGCTGCCCTCTAGTTTCTTCATCTGCTTCCACTTAGTGTTGTGCCACACAGGGGCTAGGCAAAAACTGAAAGCTTTCCATGCACAATTACATTGAAGGGGAGGATAATTTGCCACCCTAAAATATGTCTTTTTGATATAAGGATTCACTTAGGCTGATTATTTTTTTAATCTTTATTTATGATTTTTGAGAGAGATCTCGGGGATCCAGAGATCATGACTTGAGCCACCCAGGTGCCCCAAGGTTGATTATTTTTAAGAAACAGCAGCCATAGGAAAAGTTCTAAAGCCTGAGTAGAAGTTAGCCCTTCTGTAAGAAACCCTTACATTTATAAGAGAAATCTCCATTTGTAAGGGTGTCTCCCTCCACATACTAGGCAGAGAAGGAGGACATTAAATCTCTAGAAACTCTTAACAATGGAGAAGGCAATGACTTAAATCTGCATTAAAACCTTAGCCCTGTTGTTTGTGCTTTTCTGGGCAACCGCCCCAAACTGGTGTTCCCCATCCCCCCAACGTCTTTTGTCTTCCACTGTAGATGTTATTTAAGGTGGTGTCTTGGGCCATTTCAAAGAGTTACTCAGTTTTCCTGGGTATCTCCTGTGTGTATAGGACATATACATGTGTTTAAACTGTTGTTTCATTTCCCCTGTTAATCTGTTTTTTCATTATAGTTATGTCTTGGCCAAGAATATAGAAGGGTATAGGGGAAATTGGTTAAATTATTAAAATTCCTTTTCCTCCCATACAACATGTTTTCCTCGTACAATACTGCATGAGAGATATCATTATTTTTGATAGTTAGCAAAATTAGGCCTCAATGATCGCATAGAAAATGCCTGAAGTCCTTTCTAGACGTAACATTCCTTGACTGTTTATAAAGGGAAGTTAAAGTTGCCTGAAGTTGCCAGTCCAAACAGGGTCTGATTCATCCAATGATTCTTCACGTTTTCCACGTAATACTCCCTTCATCCATGAATACACAGCTTTCCTGGCATTGTTAATACAACAAGAGACTTTACATGAGAAATAAAAATGAGAAGGTGCAGGAATGTAGAAAGATTCTTTATTTGAAGCTAACACGATCTGCTTGACGTTCCTCACATATTTGAAAATATATCCCATTTGTAATAATTATAATGGATTTCAGAGTAGGGGAAGTAACTTCATAAGAGATAATCAAGCAATTTTATCTGAAAAAGAAAACCCATTTCTAATTAATTGCGATCAATTGAATTTTTTTCTCTCCCAGGGACACTATTCCTAGTACCCTCAGGTCACCCATTTAGAAGGGTGAACAGACCCAACAGCTGTCAGTTTCATTATGTCTCCTTAACAACACAGGGCCATGTTGTCCTTTAAAAATATATAACTTTTTTAACCTTTGCATTTTCTATTTACTCATACCTAAATAGAGAACTTCTGCTAAGGTAAGAGAAATGAATGCCAAGTTCAGCTCAATGCAGTTAGTTGTGCTAAAGGCTAAAATTACAGGAACAGCACGGAGTAATAATTGACAGCTGAAGTGCATGGTCCTCTCTTTAGGGAATCTGTGATTGCTCTTAATGGCATTTAAAAAAAAAAAACAACAGGTCCTGTTAATTTTTCAAGATATTTTTAAACACTCGATTACTTTTAAAACAATCAGCACCATTATGAACTCCTGGGAGGCTCTGAATTACGAAATGAATACCTTTATTTCATAACATTTTACAAAACATTCGCCGTGGACAATAAATATCAAATCCACTAGGGGCTTTGGTAATGCAACACAAATCTTGAAAGGGGGAAACCTAAAGATGATTAGGCAATTAATCACAATTAAAGTTTTCAACTGATCTTAAAGGAGCTAAACACAAGAGCATTCCATAGCTTTGTCTTCTACTTGAAGCCTTTCCCTGTCTTCACGGCCTACAGATAAAGTCCATGCTGACTAAACCATTTTGGAGAAGAACCAACCATGACAGGTGGGAAGACCACATTTTTTTGGACATGATTTTCAATTAGACCATTCATAATACGGTGAAGTAAAATAGATGGATTATAAATAAAAAATGTACTAGAATTGCCATTTCAGTGGCATGAGACTGATGTGAACCTACTCTTACATTAAATATACATTTATATTTTTGATTGCTTCTAATCACCATCAAACAAGGCCCTATCTTTAATCTCCTTGATGGCCTTCTAGAGGTCATCATCCTGTGGAGGGTCTGCCTCAGCTCTGTCAACATTTAGAACCTGGTGTGTGTATGTATGTGCATTGGCTCCATCACCATCATTCAGAGCACATCAAAAAGCTGTACTTTATCGTATTGCCCTATATACAAACCAGGGTTTGGTTTTCCTGTAGCCTGAATGTGAAAACATCTTCCAGAAATGCTCCCCATCAGGGAGTTGGCAGCAACTCTGAAATCTGGCTTCTTACAGAAGAGCATTCTCTGAGGAGTGCTGTTGTTTCAGAATTATAATTTTATACTCCTTCAGTTCCATTCAATTATGTTGAAATTCAGGGTATTTGTTGAAACCACTCCTGATAGTCTGGGAAAAGCAGGACATTTTTCTCATAATTTTTCAAAGATAACCTTTCAACCATTTATCTGACACCCTTTTATTGTCTCCTATTCACTAGACTTCAAGGTTACAACAGAAAACAAAAACAAAACCAAACCAAAACCAAAAAACCTGGTTGCTACTCTTAAGAATTTTATAGATAATCTGGTAATTTATGTGGTCATCACATTAACCAACAAAAACCAAAAGCCAACAACAACAACAAAAAAAAACATAACGTTGTGTCATTACCAGTATGTCTACAAGCATGATATCTGGCCAACTTAATGAGGGGGAAATGCTTCAAGTCAGTTATTTGGGGTCATAAGGCAAAATATAAAGGATGTGGAAGGTTTTTTTTTTAAACATTTATTTTTAAGAGAGGAGAGAGAAACAGTGTGAGTAGGGGAGGGGGAGTGAGAGATGTGGACAGAGGGTCTAAAGTGGGTTCCGAGCTGACAGCAGAAAGTCCCATGCGGGGCTTGAACTCATGGACCGTGAGATCATGACCTGAGCTGAAGTCAGATGCTTAACCAACTGAGCCACCCAAGAACCCAAAGACTATGGAAGTTTTGAATAAATTGACCAGATATCCTAGTGATAGATTTTGGCATTCACATGAATAAACATATATCAAATGTCATTGCTCTTCATTAACTGTATCCCTAAAATATGGAATAAAATATGAACATCTTTCAGTCCAATGATAATTCTTACATGATTACAGTTAGAGTAAGTTGGGAAATAAGTTCTGAGACAAGGTCCAACATAGTATTGCCTGTTAATCACCATAAATAATAAAATTAGGTTTTCTCATATCAATAATATCTGGACACATTACTGACCTATTATGTAAACCTCTTGATTGTACCCAAAGGTATGTTTGTAATACTAAACCTTTCTCTTCCCCTTCACCTAGCCACTTCCAATTGCTATTCAAATTTCAGTTCAATGTCACCTTCTCAGAGATTCTTCAACTTCACTAACTAGGTCAGTTTACCCTATAATTCTCTTCACTTTCTTTGAAACATCTTCTACAATTTCATATGTGCAAATCACTATTTTGTTGTAAATGTCCATCTCCCATAAGCAGGTGCCTATCTGCCTTCTTTGCCAATGTATTCCTGGGCTTAGGAGAGTAAACTGGCACTTAGTAGATGCATGCATGGTGCTGAAAAAAAATCTGTTGAAATAACTTCAGGGCAGGGCCTCATATTCAAATGGAACACTTCAAATATGGCTTTGCTGATTATGGTTGGTAATATTATGATATCTGATTTCCTTTCTTGAAGAGGTTAAATTGACAAATTAAAATTCCAGATTGTTATGTCAAACTCATTTTTAGAATCATTTATAGCTTGCTAGTCAATTAAATATCTACCTCTTACAACTTGTTGACATCTATAACCTTTTTGGTTTTTGTTTTTAAATGGTAGTGTTGGACTGTATAAAATACCAAATTATGTTGTAAGTATGCTTCTTTCCTTAAAAAATTTGAAACCAAGGCAGAAATAAGAAGCATGGGTTTTCCTGTATTTATTATAGAAATCCCATAAATTCATAAATCACAGTTTGGCTCTTTAAAAAGGTGTCTAGGGGTACCTGGATGGCTCAGTTGTTAAGCATCTGACTCTGGCTCAGGTCATGATCGCCTGGTTCATGAGCTTGAGTCCCACTTCAGGTAAGCCTCACTTTGGGTGAGCCCCACTTCTTTCTTCCTCTCTGTCTCTGCCTCTCCCTCACTTGTGCCCTCTCTTTCTCAAAAAAAAAAAAAATGATTTTACCTAGTGGACAAGGGGTATATAGGAAATATAACAAGTCCTCCTAGTCTTTCCTCCTATTCTTTGTTTAATTTTGTTAATAAAAAGTCAGATTCCTTTGTACGTTCTTTTAACTTATAAATCTATTCAATAACTTATACACTGAGAGAAGACTTCTGTGAATGTAGGAACATTTTTTCTTACTCTTAAGAGTAACTGGTTTACACAGGCTGGTTCAGCTCACACACTGATTTAATAAAAAACGCTATGCTGTGCTTACTGTGTTATTGCTACAAAGGATGGTGGCAAGAGTCCTTGATAAGCCATATTAGCATTTAACTACCCAGAGGGCTATGAGTTTTAAGAATAAACTGATGAAGCACAGCGTTGATGCCGTTTATTCTAATACATTCTGTTCTGGACTGATTTTCCCAGATTTGGGGAATGCATCACCTTTAACTTCCAGAATAACTGTGGTGAATTTTGACCCTCCTAATACTGCTTAGGGAGCCAGAGCAGCAAAATTAAAAGACCGTGGGAGGTGGGGCAGGGCAGGGTAGAGGAAACTGACTCTTAGATGCATTAATGAGGTTCAGAAGTTTGCGGAAAAGTAGGAAGAGTTAACAGAAAGATAAAAGTAAATTATAAGACAGATACATTAATGGAATGCAGGAGAAGGACCCTGAGTTGACTAAGTAAGCATTAATATGGGGTGTGAATAGGTAAACATAGAGCTTACAGAACAAAATCTTATTGGGATAAGAATATCATAACTTAGTGAATACAGTTATGGCTAAATCTAATTGTATTGCTTTAAAAATAATCCATTTACTTGAGAAGAGAATACTTTGTATTTCAAATTTATTTTCTATTTAAAAAATAACAACAGCAACCTCCTTTAGATGTACTTATTAGCAATTCTATCATTCATTTTAGAAATCTAATATGTGGCATTAAAGATTTAGGAATATAGAGACAACAATGATCTTTGTTAAAATGGAACTTTTTGGCAAGGACTCTTATTCTAGTTTATTTAAGTTCCAATATACTAATAAGACAAGCTGGCTTTTACCAAATGGATCAATGAGTCTTAATCCCAGATCTGAGACTCTCTGCTGGTTACTAAGCTTCTAATTTACACAGAAGCATGAGAATTAAAATGGTCAGGCAGCAACAAATGGTTTAGGGAGGAATGAGAAACAATTGAAAGTAATTTCCTCAATTACACCTTTTCTTTTCTCTGTTGACATATGGTTTCTATACAATTCAGAGAGGCATATACAAGAAGGCTATTTAATAACATAATTTTCTGATAATTAAAAAAATCTTATGAGCAATTGACTTCTTTTCACTTGTAAACATCTCTGCAGATTAATTTTGGTACTACTTAATGAAGCAGATTATGAAACACGCTTATCAATTTATCAAACAGTTGCCATCTACGATAATTGCTGAGGTGTCTCTTTTTGAATTATTCTCTTTTCATCACTGACAGAGCTAATCATGCATTCCTAAAATGATCTGATCACATATATTGTTTATAGTGAGTGATAAATTAATAAACCAAACCAATTGACTAACACCAGAACCAGCAAAAATGCCCTGAAGGAGGAATTAAGGTGAAAATACCTTCGCAGGTAAGCTTTTTTATATGATTGTTTTGTTTACTTTCCAATCCCCATAGCCACCCCCATTGTCGTTATCTGCTCAGGAGGGGTGACTGAGCTTACATTATTTACAGAATACCACCAGAGGATATAGTTCACTATACTAGTGTTTTCCCAGCACCGCTTCTAAAAAATTGCCCAATGATAGGATCATGGGAGAGGATTGGAAATGTCAATTCGTCTCAGCTATGAGAAGGTCAGTTAGATTGCAATAGGTAAAAGAGAGAGTGAGAGAGAAGGAGAGAGAAATTTAAAAATATATATATAAATATTAGATATTATAAATCAGTATTAGTGTTGAGATGTGTTTTCAGACCAGAATAATGTGATCATTTGAAAAATAAGAGAATAGAGATAAAGTCATGGAAGATAAAGAGAACAATAATAGTGAGAGCCATATTCTTTATATCGGTCCTAGTTGGTGCTTGATAAATGCAGGTTCTGTAAATGAGTGAGTATGTGAAAACAAACAATTAGTAGAGAAGAGACTTCATAAAGGGAGCTTCTATGTCTAGATCAGGCCTACAAACTTGATCGTTTGGCCAAAGCAATGTATTAAAAGCAAAATGACCAATGTTTACAAAGTGGCAGATGTATGTAAAATCTCCATTCCTTTGAAAGTTGAAAGACATGGTGACATTCCTGGGGAAAGAAGAAATAACTGTGACTGACAAATCACAGGCCACAAATCAATGCAGGATATTTTCATATTAACTAGACTCATCTCAAGAAAGAAACCATTTTGTTGTCAGGATGTTATGATATTCTCATTTTTGCCATTTGTGGGCTGCTTCCCTAACAAGATAAAGTGTCTGGATACTGGATACTTCCCTCCTTTAAAACAGTTTTATATCCCCAGTTTCTAAGCCTTTATACATTACTTCTCTTTTTCCCACCTTACTGCCATTTATTCTCAGAACTGAGCAACCTCTTTAGACAAAGTCATATTTCTAATGATACCTAGCCTGTTAGTCATTTATCTGCTTGTTGGCATTTGAACTTTGTGGCACTTCAGGTAGAAGGTCTATGAAATATTCCAGGAAGATAGATTGGATGACAGTGTGATGTTTTCAAAATAGGAAGAACAGGAATTTGCCTGTTAACTTAATGGGCTAAAGATACCTTGGCTTTGACCAATGTGTACAAGAGATTTATGAAAAATGAGAAAGATGGGCAAAATTAAGCTGTTCCAAAACAGATCTTTCCTCCTCTTGGATTTTGTGAAAATTTGGCATGAAAAGCACCTCATTCCTCATTTTTTTTCATAGCAATGTCATTTTTCCAAGTAGTTTATTCTCTGTTGTTTGTTATATGAAGGGTTCTTTTAGTAGGAATAGACCAATTTGAAAAATAGACTTAATCTACTATCTCTTCATGACTTTCTCTCTATGTGGGAATCTGATAAAATTACTGCTCACCTACCGCTGACACATACAATTCCCAGGAAAAGAAGAAAATAAAGGAGATAATTATGCCAGACAAATCAAAGATAGCAAATAAACCTAAGACATTTTAAAATCAACAGGTGTCATCTTAAGAGAGAAGACATTTTATTGTCTGTGTTGCCATTTCCTGGGATTTGTAATTTGAGGACTATTTCTCTACCTCTATAAATAAAGTATTTGACATAGTGGATTGTTTTCTCCCTTGAAACACTTTATTTTCTTGGCATCCAGAATGCCACACACTAGTTCTATTTTTCGTCCTTGCTGACCATTTATTCTGTCTCCTTTGCTAGATTTCTGTTCTTTTGTGACCTCCAAATATCAGAATACTCAGTTTTCATACTTCTCCATCTAAACTTCTTTTCCAAGTGATTTCATTGGGTCTTGTGACTTTAGTCAATCTATATGTGATGATGCATAAGTTTGTATCCCAAGCTCCAACTTCTCCTGGAAATCCCAAATTATCTACCCTCCTGTACACTTCACTTTTCTACTTGGATCCCTACCAGGTATGTCAAAGCCAAACATTTACTTTCATGTCTTAAAACAAAAGCATTAAAACACACACACACACACACACATACACACACACACACATTCTCCACTTCACCTCCCCCTCACAAAAGAAAAAGCTCTTGATTTCCCAATCACACACACACACACACACACACACACACACACACAAATATTATCCACTTCACCTCCCCCCAACCCCTCCACCCCCGCCTCCCCCCACAAAAGAAAAAAGCTCTTGATTTTCCAATTCTTCTTTCTCAGCCTGGGCTTCCTCCAGTAACACCACTGTTCTCAGTTTAGTAGGTTAACATTAAAGAATATATTTAATCCTGCTTTCTCTTAGACCCCAGTTCTAACCTGTTAGCAAGTACTGTCTGCTCTGCCTCCAAAATAAATCTGGAGGGGTGCCTGGGTGACTTAGATCATTAAGCTTATGACTTTGGCTCAGGTCATGATCTTGTGGTTCTTGAATTCGAGCCCGCATTGGACTCTCTGCTGTCAGCACAGAGCCCACTGCACATCCTCTGTCTCCCTCTCTCTCTTTCCCTTCTCTTCTGTTTCTCTCTCTCTCTCTCTCAAAATAAATAAATAAACTTAAAAAATAAATAAATGTGGAATTTGGCCATGCCTTCATTTGACAATCATAACCACTTTCTCTTGTGTGGACTCCTGATAGAGCATCCTAGCAGGTTTTCTTTTTTCCATGCTTCCCTAAAATCTGTTGCCTACACTAAAGCCAGAGTTATGTTTGTAAAAATAGAAGTCATTCTCATGATTAAAAACTATCAATAGATCTCCTCTCACATTAGGACAAAATTCAAATCCTTTTCAATAACCTGAAAGATATGACAAGGCATCTGGCCACCTCTGGTATGAGAATGGCTCCTAAAATACAAAACTCTAGGAAAAGAAAATAAAACAACAACAACAACAACAACAACAACAACACAAAAATAGGGCTTTTATATGCTTGCTAGTCTTAAAATACAGTCTGATTTCATTCACTTCAATTAAATATGCAAGTACCATTCTCATGTTACACCGCTAAAACCCATGGAAGATAAAAAAAATGAGTCACAATAGCTAATGTTTATAGTATAACTTATACCAGGCAATGTGCTAAAGGCTTTAGAGGTATTACATTACTCAAGTTCCTTGTCATAGCCCAGGAGATACCAAGTAAATAGGTAACTTGCTGTACATCAGACAGCTATTTAAGAGGAACTTGAATCCTTGTCTTTCTGATAGCTAGATCTAGTCTATGTTGGTGATTCTCAGTGTAGAACTGTCAGAGGCAAGCCTCAAGGACACCCCTACTGACCCTACAAACTCAATTAATCCAAATATTAATTGAGGGATTAACGATGTAGGGCCAATGTAAATGACCAATGCAAGGCCATTTACCCATGTCAATGGTGTCCTTACTAGTAATCTATCAATTACTGAATTACTAAAACTTAGTTTTCATAAGCTAAAATAATACTTAATAGAGTTTACTGAGGATGCTAGTTCAATATCCTAATGAAAAACCTAGCTGCTACGCAGTACCTGGGGGTAACGCAAATGGCACCCTGTGCCCGAGTACATGCAGATAGCCAGAAGTGCCGACTTAAGAGGGACATACTTTTTTATCAAAGCATCTTGGGCAGTGGTAGCAATGGTACTATTGCTATTGTACTATTATTCTTGCTTTACATTATAAATTCCTGTTTAAACTTTATTACTGTCAATTTAACTGTTTATGGACCCTTTGCCTACCCCTATTCTGTGTAATGATGCACATTTGAAGCAAAGCTATCCGTGATCCACAATTGTATTAAGGCTAGACTTTAAAACATTTGCACATAGCAAACACATATGAATCACGACACTCCTGTTACAAAGCATGCACATATCCCACCCTGTTTGAATTTTCTTTACAGTGATGTTTCATTGTTATCAAGGGCTTTTTATTTGTCTGTAATGGAATGGGTCATGGATAATAGTGGTCAAAAAACGACTGAGAACTTCTTTTTGAGGTTAACAAGTCTGCTAGCTTTCCTCCAGGGCTTCCTAATGTAGTGTGCAAGAGAGTGCAGGGAGAGGTAAGTGCAATCAGTGAGGGACAGATAGAGCCTCAGGTAAATTGTCCTAATATTGCCCATGATACTCAAGCAGTCCACAGTGGTAAGTGTTAAAATGCAGAAACTGTAAGGTAGCCTGTCAAGTAAAATAGGAAAGAGCCTATCTTTAATTGTTCTTCATATTTTCTAAGACAGATTTCTGAATAATTTTACATGGAAGAGTTGCATTTTTGTTTCCTTAAGTTTTGAACTTAAGGTCAAACTGGCTGAGGGTTGTACCTTCTCATGAGTTTTGAGCATGTTCTAAAGAGGAAAAGCAAAGACACTGAATTTACTACCTGGATTTCCTATGAAGAGCAGCAAGTTCTAGTCTCAATCCCCTCTGGACAAAGGAGATCTTTAAGAGATGCTGTGCAAGGGCCCCTCCGCACACCTTGATAACTGTTCTGGCTCTTGGGGTTCCGATCACAAGGGCCACTCTACTTTTTACCTTCTCTGGGCCTGTGTCAGCAAGGGGCTGACAGCAAGGTTTGGTTCCTACCTTTTGTAGTTAACTCCTCAAATGAGAAAAGAAAACCAGCCAGAGAAGATAAACTATTCAAGTGGCAATCAGTGACACTGCTCCTCCTCCCAATCTCTCTGGTGTGCTTTAAGACAGAAACGTATAATGCTGATTTATCAGAGTTCAATGAAGTAAACAGACCATTCTTCCAAGGTTCTCTGTTTGTTATGATGAAGTGTAAGCCAAGAATGACAACAAGGACAACTAATATTTATTATGTTCCTACTATGGGCCATGGACTCTGCTAAGTGGCTTGCTTACTCACTTGTTTAACACTAACAGTGACCCTAAGCAGTTGATACCATATTGTACCCATTTTACAGATGAGGACACTAAAGCTTGCACATAGGTTCACTGGCCATTTCTTGACTGACAAACCAGTTCCTAATATTCTTCTATTCTGTAAAGCTGAGCTTTTCAATGCATTTTGACTTAAAGCTCTATTAAAACTCTATATAGAGAGATGTTTATTCACAGTTACTTTCTGGTTAGTTTTAGTAAAAATGGCAGGCTCAAAGGAAACTTTTTTTTTTTTTTTGAGTAGTGAAGGTATCAGAAATTAAAAAAAAATTTTTAAGAAATATAATTTTTATCTTTAAAAACGTCCTTACTAGTTTTGCTGGCATTCTTGACTCAGTTCTATATTCCTGTATGGTAACAGAAATGTTTGTATATAAAAAGGTATTTTAAAAATCCCATTCTAGGCATGTCTGGGTGGCTCAGTTGGTTAAACATCCAACTCTTGGTTTCAGCTCAGGTCATGATCTCATGTTTCGTGTGTTCAAGCCCTGAATTGGGCTCTGTGCTGACAGTGCAGAGCCTGCTTGGGATTCTGTCTCCCTCTCTTTCTGCCTCTCCCCTGCTTGCTCTCTATCTTAAAAATAAATAAATAAACATTAAAAAATCCCATTTTAATTGCAATCAGTTAATCAACAAATGTAGTAAAACTGCAAAACAAAACAGAATCCTGCAATGTTCTTAAAATACAGTTTTTCCACACTCAAAACAATGCATCATAATTCTGCAAACAATGTGACAAAATACTGAATTGTACTGCAGAAAAAGAAGAATGTTGTTAAAATCATGATCATCATCTTAGTTTAAATGTTGCTTTACACACAAGCAAGATTTGGTGACTATATTAAGAGGCTCTGACATTCCTCAAGTCCATAGTCTTTTAGGCTGTTTTTCTCTTATTAAATATGACTGATTTATTGGCTAAGTTTCCCCCGGTAACTCCCAGTACACAGAAAACTGGCAAATCTGCATTATTTTGAGTCTCTGCTAAGGTTACACTTTTTCATAGATTCATACGCCATGGAATTTTAAAGTTCCTGCCTGTGATAAAGCTTAATATTGTACCCATTATCTTAACATTCTTATTATTTTCTATTAAGGAAGTACGTCTGGTAAATTCAGGTAACTAAAGAATATACACTATTTTAATGCAATGTTATTCAAGCATTAGAATTCTATTTAATTAAAAACAGTGAAAATACAGCCAAGGACTTATTATGTTAGGCAGTAAGAAGAAAAAAAATGTGTGTTCATCTTATGTAGGATACACATGAGACCTCAAACACATGTATGTTTGTGAAAATGGAAATCATTTACCATAGTAGATTAAACTAAAAGGAAGTTCCTGATAATTAACATGTACACAGTCACCTCTCTATATAGAGAAGTTCAAGAGACATTTTCATTTGTGGGAGCGTGCTCACTGGGAATAATGGGCCCTGCCTTTGGACAGGATTTACTTATAATCCAGCTAGTTCAGAAATGTACTTGTTGCCTAAATAGGTGGCTTCCCCCATGTGTTTTCTATTACCAGTTCTAGAGTTCTGGCTTGGGAGAGTAAAAGTGATAGGCTATTCAATTATCAGCCTAAGGGTGGGGCTGAGAGACACTCTGAGTTTCAGCCAGCCATTTCTTTGCTGGATGGTAGGTAGAGTAGATATACAAGCATATATATGAAATAAACTTCCTTTTCTACTCAGTGGGAATAAATTATAACATGTCTGGAAAAATATGTACATAACTATTTTCAGGACTGATTTGAGGCCATAATGGATTTTAAAAAGCCTAACTCAAACAGGGAATAAAAGCTTGATGATTCTATTCTCTCTCTGTTTCTATGTTTTTTACATAGATTTTTTAAAGGGTTGAGTTCTTAGAAGACCTTAGCCATTTTTTAAATGGCTAGTACATATGAATTCAAGGAGAAAAAGAAAAGGCTGCTCTTAAATCTTGTATAAAACCAGGATTACAGAGGAAAAGTTATGAAAGGAGGTATTTTCAGTTATTAAGCATGACTGCCTCTCACGGGAGAATGGGTTATTTGCATTTAAAAATATTAATTTATTTTGAGAGAGAGATGCACACACATGCATGAGTGGGGTTTGGGGGTGCAGAGAGAGAGAGGGAGAGAGAGAATCCCAAGCAGGTTCTGAGGTGGCAGCACAGAGCCCAAAACAGAGCTCAATTTCATAAACTGTGAGATCATGACCTCAGCTGAAATCAAGAATCGGATGCTAAACCTACTGAGCCACCCAGACACCCCAGGTTATTTGCATTTTATTTTTCCATGTTTTCCTCAATATTTTCAAATTTTTCTAGGAATGTTTTCCAGCAATGTTACAGCAGAATATATTTTGTCTATTCTATATTCACATATTCATCTACTCCATGATAAAGGATATTATTTTTTTCTCTCAGCTTATCTTCTGTCTCTCATTGGTAAATTTTACAAAAATAATTAGGCATACTTCACTCAGTCCCAAGCTTCTTCCTCTTTAGGGAGTTTCTAGTGGAAAGCCCAGGTCCCCCTGCTTCTGCAAGGTCTCTGTTCCATGAATGCATCTTGCCCAAGGTCCATCACTCATATGTCTGGGAGCTAAGCTTACCTAACCAGTGTCCGGTTAGCAGCCTTATGTGACTCTTACAACTAAGTCATGCTATTCAAACTGGTGTTTTGTCTGCCTAAGTGTTCTTGAAAAACTTGAATTCTGCAAAAACTTACACTACTCCAAACCTACCAAACTATACCCAGAGCACTTGGCAAACCATCAATAATTCTAATAAAAATACTATCACTGAAGTACATTTAATTTTTAATAAATATAATAAATAATAGGCCTTTAGTTAAGACTAAAAGGCAAAATGTTGTTTGACGGACAGTAGTCTGAGAAAGAACTGAGGATTCTTTGGAGACATGAGCAAAGTACAGGAATGTCACGAAAAACAGTGCAACTGGGGTGCCTGGGTGGCTCTGTCGATAAAGTGGCCGACTCTTGATTTTGGCTCAGGTCATGATCTCAGGGTTCATGGGACTGAGCCCCATATTGGGCTCTGCACAGGCTGGCAGTGTGAATCCTGCTTGGGATTTCTCTCCCTCTCTCTCTCTGCCCCTCCCTGGCTGGCTCTCTCTTTCTCAAAATAAATACAAAATAAACATTAAAAAAAACAAAGGAAGAGCATTGCAATCAACATTAGAAGACCAGAGCTTGTGGCCTGTGTCCCAAGAAAGAAACTAGGTTGAATGGGCAAATGTATTTGGCTCCTCTACTGCTTATTGTCTTGACCTGTTTGCACACTTTGCATGTAGCTGCTGTTACTTGCTGGTGTAAAATATTAATATGCCATAAAAAAAAATCACAAATGGGGGATGTAATGTAACTCTCCACTACATTGATATATTTCCTGCATTCCAAGTATGCCTGAGATTTTCCAGGGTAAAAAAATGGGACACATAGCAAAACAGACTAAACCAAACAGGATATTTGTTTTTATATCTGTCATCTCCCCTCCTTTCAATTCTCAAGTTGTTTAGAACCCTAGAAGGAAAAGGAGTGCTCTTCCCCTTCCCCCCGAAGGTCAGGGCTCAAAAACTCAATAACTTGTATAAATATAATAAAGCATACCTAAAAATACATAGACTTGTTCTTATAAGAGATAAAAGAAAAGCAAAATGTGGATAAAGCTTTTGGCCTTCAATAAAACCCCAAAGCAGCAATACCTGGACAACAAGATTCTTATTGGCAAAACCACAAGAACACCCTAGACTATTTCCAGATAAAGTGGCATTAAGAAGGTTCCTTTGGACTAAATTGGAATAAACTCATAACCTTGTAAAAAATGGAATTCAAGATATGCTACCCCAAAACATGGTACCTTGGGCATACTGAATATCTTAGGTAGAAAGAATCTGAGAAGTGAAGTATACACGAAGCACTTTCTGATTTTCCCCTGCAGGGGGCCATAAAAACCTCCTGTGAGGTGTCCTCCCCATACCTGGAGGAAAGAAGCATCCTTATCTCTGAAGACAAAGAATACAGCAGAATGTGAATGAACAGGACTTGCCAAATTTCCCTCCCTTTACTACACTCAGCTCAGACTATCCTATTATATCTTTCCAGGAATTTCCATTCTTTATCTAATCTAGCATAAAAACACTCAGGTTTAACCATTTCTTCCAATCCTCATTTCCTCATGGAGATTTCAGTGTCACATAAAATTTACATTAAATAGGGGCGCCTGGGTGGCGCAGTCGGTTGGGCGTCTGACTTCAGCCAGGTCACGATCTCGCACTCCGTGAGTTCGAGCCCCGCGTCAGGCTCTGGGCTGATGGCTCAGAGCCTGGAGCCTGTTTCCAATTCTGTGTCTCCCTCTCTCTCTGCCCCTCCCCCGTTCATGCTCTGTCTCTCTCTGTCCCAAAAATAAATAAATGTTGAAAAAAAAAATTTTACATTAAATAAAAAAATAAATTTTGTGCTTTTACTTATTAATCTGTCTATAATTATGGGGTCCTCTTTGAGAATTTATAAGGTAGAGTAAAAAGATACTTTTCTCCCCTATATCAGCATGAGCAAATAAGTTCTGATTGAAATCTACAAATTTATCTACAAAGAAGTTTATCAGAATGCTAGAATCCTGAATGCTGAAACTTTAAAACAACGTGTGCTTTGGGCAAAGAGGAGTGTTTTACAGTCAGAAGTATATGTTTTACAAAACTTGATAGAAAGTGAAGAAAATAATGTATTTCAGAAGTATGCAGATGATAGGTCTACAATTGATTATTCATGTATAGTGCTGTGTAATTGTTTCAAAATAAAATTCCAGGGCAGTGAGTTTGGGTGAACTGCAATGAGAGGTAGTCCACCTAAGACTGAAATTCTGCAATCCTTTCCCAATTCTGAGAAAAATGAATTGACCAGTGTAATATCTCAAATTTAAGTTTTCTCCCATGATTTTTTCAAAGATCTCTGGTCCTGTTACCCCATTGTCCTCCCATTTGATATTAAGCATTTGCTTAGCCTTTCAGGTTCATCTATTTTTTTAAAAATTTTTAACAGTTATTTATTTTTGAGAGAGAGGGAGAGAGACAGAGCATGAGGGGGGGGGGCAGAGAAACAGGGAGACAGAATCTGAAGCAGGCTCCAGGCTCTGAGTTGTCAGCACAGAGTCCCACACAGGGTTTGAAATCATGAGCCATAAGATCATGACCTGTGCTGAAGTCAGATGCTTAACCGACTGAGCCAACCAGACGCCCCTCAGGTTCATCTTTTACCTTAAATTTGGTAAATTTACAAAAATTTACAAAAATTATTTACAGTAATGAGTTTTATACTGCCAAAATGGGAACTTTTTTTTAAATCCATTTTGTTTTAGATGGAAAGGCGTGCTAGTGAAAGTATTCTTAATATATATGATTGAGTCAAATATTAGTATATTAGTAGTGATTTGAAAAGTCACTGCTGAAGAGTAAAAATAACTGTGGGAGAGTCAGAAAAGAAAGTTCTGGCTTCTGCCTGGAACTAGAAATGAACCCTTTGAGAAGCAACATGACAGCTGAAGACTTGGATTCCTCACTGGTGAGGAAGGATGCAGAGGGGGCCTTGCGTGGCTTATAGAACAAAATGTCTAAGAATCCTTTCAGCTCAAAAAGTCTGATTATTCTATTCCTTCCATAGCATGACTCATGGTACCCCAATGAGACTAGATGGAAGGCAGCTGGGCCCCTATCTGAGAAATCTTTAATTGGTTCTATCTAATGGCAGATGAAAGGCAAAGGCATAGGGGACAATGGAGCAATTCTTCCATATGAATACCATCTTGGGGTGGGTGAGTTCTCACAAGAGCCCATGGTTGGTATTTTAATTCCTTACAAACAAAAATATCATTTAAAAGTGACTTAGATCACAACCAGAATAATTTTTCCAATATCCCTTCCCGATATTTCAACATCCTGTGGCTATATTCAAAACTGGGAAAAAACATGCAAACCAGTGATAGCCTTCTCATTTCTTGGAGACCCTAGCTCAGATTATTTGCTTCCAGGAAGGTGACTTCTCTTCCCCTGTTGGCCTGGGCATGAGGGAGGGGTAAGAATCTCAGTAGAGTAAACTGAACATTTGACACAAGAAACTATTCAACCTTGGACCTGCCTGGAACAGCAGCCTTTTATTCTGATTGGATCTGTGAAAAATAATAACCCTGAGGAACTCAGACAAGCATTGTTTATCTTCTTTTATCTATTGCTCTGTTTGGAAAATAAAATTAATCTACAGCAGAGGAAAAGTAAGCACAACAGGCATTTGCTGTAGATACCAAGGGGTCAAAGTTACATGGCCTTCATATCTTTAACTTTTTTCGCAATCCAATTTACTATGCCCATTAATTAAGAAATATACATGGGGGCGCCTGGGTGGCTCAGTTGGTTGAGCGTCCGACTTCAGCTCAGGTCACGATCTCGTGGTCCATCCGTCTGTCCGTGAGTTCGAGCCCCGCATCTGGCTCTGTGCTGATGGCTCAGAGCCCGGAGCCTGCTTCCGATTCTGTGTCTCCCTCTCTCTCTGCCCCTCCCCCGTTCATGCTCTGTCTCTCTCTGTCTCAAAAATAAATAAATGTTAAAAAAAATAAAAAGAAAGAAATATACATAGAAGAGAAAATATTTTTATGAGAAACCTTTAAAATTGTGGCATAACATGTAACATTATATTTGTTTCAAGTGTACAACGTAATGGTTACATATTTGTATATACTGCAAAATGGTAACCACAACAAGTCTAGTTACAGTTTGTAACATTTTGTGTTTGTGTGTGTGTGTGTGTGTGTGTGTGTGTGTGTATGTGTGTGTGTGTGTGAGAGAGAGAGAGAGAGAGAGAACATTTAGGACTTACTTTCTTAGCAACTTTTAGTATGCACTAAAATATTATTGGCTATAGTCACTGTTGTACATTACATCCAGAGGACTTACTCATTTTATACTTGGAAATTTGTACCTCTTGACCCTCTCTATCCATTTCACTCATTCCACAACTCCTTCCCCTAGCAACCACTGTTATATTCTCTGGACCTATGAATTTTGTTTCATTGTGTTTAGTTTTAACATCAGCAGCGAGTCTCTTGTAGACACTGTACAGATGTGTTGGTTTTTTTTATCCATTTAGCCATGCCATGTCTCTTGTTTGGAGAATTTAGTCCATTTACATTTAAAGTAATGATTGATAGGTATATACTTCTTGCCTTTTTGTTAACTGTTTTCTAATTGTTTTATAGTTCTTCTCTGTTCCATTCTTCTTTTCTTTCTCCTTATATTATGGTTTGATGACTTTTGATAGTGCTATGTTGAGATGTTTAGATTCCTTTCTCACTATCTTTTGTGAACTATATGTTTTGGCTTCATGACTAACATGTGACTTACACATAATATCACGTGTGTGTGTGTGTGTGTGTGTGTGTGTATGTGTGTATAAGTTGGTAGAAACTTTAATGTAAATACATTCTAAAACTGCACATTTTTACACACCCCCACCACATTTTATGTTTTCATTGTCAAATTTTATACATTTAATTTTACAAATCCCTTAACAAATTGTTATATTTTTACTACTTTTGTGTTTTAACTTTCATAATAGTTTTGTAAGTGGTTAATGCACTCCCTTTACTGTATATTTACTGTTACCAGTGACGTTTATATTTCTATATGTTAACTTATTACTAATTAACACCCTTTCTTTCCAGCTTAAAGCAGTCACTTCAACACATCTTGTGAGGCAGGTTTTGTATGGTGAGAAACTTGGGTTTTTACTTGTCTGTAGGACTCCATCATTCCTTTAATTCTGAAAGATAACCATGCTAGTTACAGTATTCTTGATTAGAGTTTGTTTTGTTTTGTTTTGTTTGTTTTTTGTTTTTGTTTTTTATTGTTTTGTTCTTTTCTTTTCAGCATGCTCCCTTCTGGACTTCAAAGCTTCTGCTGAAAAATCTGCTGATAGTCTTATGGAGTTTCTCTTGTATGTAACAAGTTGTTTTTCTCTCGCTGCTTTTAAGATTCTCTATTTTTAAATTTTGACATTTTAATTGTAATATTTATGTCTTGGTGTGGATCTCTTTGGCTTTATCTTATCTGGAAATTTCTGGGCTTCCTGCATTTGAAAGTCTATTTCCGCCCCCCAGTTAGGAATTTTTCAGCCATTATTGTTTTAAGTAGGTTATCTGCCCCTAATATCTCTCTTCTATTTCTGGGACCCCTATATTGCTCATGTTATCCTGCTCGATATAGTCCTATATTTCCTTAAGCTATCTCTACTTGTTAAAATTCTTCACATATTTGCCACTCTGTTTGGGTGAGTTCCAATGCTCTGTTTGCTCACTGGTCCTTTCTTCTTCTTCATCTAGTCTGCTGTTAAACCACTCTAGTATATCTTTCAGTTCAGTTATTGTATTCTTCCACCTTGTGATTTCTGTTTGGTACTTTTCTTATATTTTGCATCTCTTTGTTAACATTTTTACTGATTCTTATCCCAAGTTTGGTGAATATCATCATGACCTTTACTTTGAACTTGTTATCAGGTCAATTACTTATCTCTGGGTTTTTTTTTTTTTCCTGTAATTTTATCTTGCTCTTTTGTTTGAAACACATTCCTCTGTTTCCTCATTTTGTATGACTTTTTGTTTTTGTTTCCATGTATTAGGTGAAACAGCTACCTCTTCCAGTCTTGAAAGAGTTGTTCCAGTCTTAAAAGAGTTGCCTAGTGTAGGAGATAAACCTTGTTGTTCAATCTTGCCCTAGCTCTTGAACCTTTGTAGTTGTCTAAGCAGCCTGATTTACTTTATATAGGTCCCAGTTGTTGAGGGTATGCCAAGATCTATCAGAAAACATGATCTTGGTCATATCCTACTTTCAGGCTGATTGGGAGTCAGATTCTCAGGTCACAGCTTTTAAAGTATGCAAACATATACAGTCCTGCGTGACCACAGTTGTAAACCTCATCACCTCTAGACCAGGTGGTGTGGAGGTGTCTCCTGGGCAACAATGCAAGAAGTAGGGCACCAGATGAGTGTATAAGCTCCTTTCTGGGAGGCACTATTGAGCTGTAGCTATGCCTGGGGAGAACACAAGATGGTGTCCTCTGGCCTATGTTCCATGAGAGTATTACTGTAGCCTCTAGGTGTGTGGCATACCTGAAGACTCCCCTTAGGCTGAAGTTTCAAGGTGAATAAATAGTCTTTTTTCACAGGAAAACTGAAGATGTGATTCGGTCTGCTGTCTGTGCAGTGCCCTGGGAGTGGTAGCCTGCCACAAACTGCCTCTTCAATTGTTACAGTCCCATGGAACTCAGGAACAAAAGACCACCAGAGCCAGAAAACCAAAGGCAGTTCCCTCTGTGGTCTGTGTGCACCCACCGGCTTTAACAAGGCAGCTGGAGAGTGCAGGAGCTGAGTGTGTCTATTGGCTTTAGCAGGGCAGTTAGAAGTGTGGGGGCAGGTCATGCCTAGCGCCTTTGACAGGACTTTGGGAAATTCCAGGAACTGTGTGAGCTTGTGTGCACTAGCAAGGTAGATGGAGAATGCAAAAATGATCCATGCCAGTGTCTTCCTCCGTCCCAGCAGAAGACTCTGCAGATTCTCTGGCTGACTATAAGATTAGCAAATGTGTCTCCTCCATGAAGAATTTAGACACTTTCCAAATGGCTGCTTTTGCACTGGGTCCCTGGACACAATGAGTCTGAATGGGAGCCCTTTAAAAGCAATCTTTTAAAGCCCTGTTGTTTTTCAAAGCTAGATGTTCTGGGGGCTTCTCTCTCTGGTGCAGGTCCCTAGGGTTGAGGTGCCTGCTATGAGACACAAACACTCACTCCTCAGGGAGATGCTCCTGCTCTGTGAGAGCCCTCTTTGTTGAGGGGTGCCCTATCTATCTTGATATGGCCCTTTTATCCTTTGTTGTGGGGGAGCTAGTCTTTAAGTCTTTTTCAGGGGCAGCTGTTCCATATGTATCAGTGTGTTGTGGGATGAGATGAATTTAGGATCTTACTATGCTGCCATCTTGGACTGCTTCCTACCTGGAGACTTGATATTTTTTTGTATTAGCCATAATTTCATCCACAGCTTTTTTTTTAAACAAAACAAAACAAGACAAAACAATGTTTAAATGATAAAGTATGATGAGCTGTTTCCAACGATAAATAGCAATTTATGTTGCCAGTCTAACAAATGTGAATAAGGACCTAGTAGAACACAGAGTAGGGGTGAAAAAACAAAAACAAAAGCAAAACAAACAAACAAACAAACCCTGCAAACCAGAAACAGCAAGCAAAGCTGGGGCGCCTGGGTGGCTCAGTCGGTTGGGCGTCCAACTTTGGCTAGGGTCATTCATCTCATGGTTGGTGGGTTTGAGCCCCATGACCAGTTCTGTGCTGACAGCTCAGCCTGGAGCCTGTTTCGGATTCTGTGTCTCCCTCTCTCTCTGACCCTCCCCCACTCATGCTGTGTCTGTCTCTCTTTCAAAAATAAACGTTAAAAGAAAATTAAAAAAAAAAAAAAAAAAGCAGCAAAGCTCAATTTCTGATGCCATAGTGCCCCCTGCTGGGAGGTCTTGGAAGTGGGGTCCTCAGGAGATCTAACTGGTCTCCTTTGACAGGACACAAAAAGAGGCCTTTGTGTTTTGAGCAATAACAACAACAAAAGTTATCTAAGTGAAAAGAACGTGTGCATATTGTTTTCATCTATTTCTTTTTACATAACTACTATTGGGAATGGGAAGAAGGGATAGGAAAGGATTGGGCTATGCATAAAGCGTCCCAGAACCCATTCATTACAAGTAGGCCTAGCCCTGGCTCCTCTACACCACTATGGGATATTGCTCAAAGCTCTTCAAGCTTCAGCTCCTCATATGTAAAATGAAAATAATAATAACTCTTTTGTTTCTTATAAATGCTGCTGTCAAAACGAGATTACACTTGAGAAAAAACACTTTTAAATGCTATGGCACTAAATAAAACCAGTATGAAGGTCAGGATGAGGTGGGACACTTCCATTAACCATTAAACTTTCTTTTTTAGAGTCACCAAAAGGTAACCAAGGTTGGACACACCAGATCTTGTCTGAGTGAGCAGATGTTCAAAGGATTCACTAGATTATCTCTGACACCCATATCTGCTGTTCAGATTCTTTACATTTCAAAGAGTAGAGTACTTGTTTACAGATGGCTGCTACTGGTTGATGAACAGACATGGATACAGGGGTAAAGAAAATTAAGGCAACTTGGTTACTTCGTAATCATTAGTGGCAGGCTCTCTGGTCTCCTCTTAGTCTGCAGACCAACAGCATTTGCCTTACCTGGGAGCTTGTTAGAAATACAGAACTTAACATTTTACCCCAGACCTACTAAATCAGAATCTGCATTTTAACAATCTCCCCAGGTAATTCTTATACACATTCAAATTTAAGAAACTCCACTCTGGCCTGTTTAGGCTATAAACTTTCTCTCTGGCTATATATCAGTTGATATCTAGTAAGCATATACAAAATAGTATTTTTGACTTGGCCTAACTTTAAAAATACATTGACAAGTACTTGTAAAACTGAAAGTGGAAAAAGAAACCATGACTAAGGATTATTAACTTCATGAGCCTCAAAAGAAACTATAATAAAATGATGTTTTTATTTATTTGTTTATTTGTTTATTTATTTATTTATTTATTTATATGAAATTTATTGTCAAATTGGTTTCCATACAACACCCAGTGCTCATCCCAACAGGTGCCCTCCTCAATACCCCTCACCCACCCACCCCTCCCTCCCACCCCCCATCAACCCTCAGTTTGTTCTCAGTTTTTAACAGTCTCTTATGCTTTGGCTCTCTCCACTCTAACCTCTTTTTTCTTCCCCTTCCCCTCCCCCATGGTCTTCTGTTAAGTTTCTCAGGATCCATAAGAGTGAAAACATATGGTATCTGTCTTTCTCTGTATGACTTAATTCACTTAGCGTAACACTCTCCAGTTCCATCCACATTGCTATAAAAGGCCAGATTTCATTCTTTCTCATTGCCAAATAGTATTCCATTGTGTATGTAAACCACAACTTCTTTATCCATTCATCAGTTGATGGACATTTAGACTCTTTCCATAATTTGGCTATTGTTGAAAGTGCTGCTATAAACCTTGGGGTATAAGTGCCCCTGTGCATCAGCAATCCTGTATCCCTTGGATAAATTCCTAGCAGTACTATTTCTGGGTGATAGGGTAGATCTATTTTTAATTTTTTGAGGAAACTCCACACTGTTTTCCAGAGCGGCTGCACCAGTTTGCATTCCCACCAACAGTGCAAGAGGGTTCCTGTTTCTCCACATCCTCTCCAGCACCTGTAGTCTCCTGATTTGTTCATTTTAGCCACTCTGGCGTGAGGTGATATCTCAGTGTGTTTTTGATTTATATTTAAACATCATATTATGTAAGTTTGTTTCAAAAAGTTTTCATAGTGTCTTAGTACTAATGTTAAAAAATATATGTATTGGAAATAATACATGCATGTTTTATATTTGCTTTTGTTACCTGTGTTGACAGAATTTTAAAATGCAAAATAATTATAAGAGATTTCAGAGAGTAGACTCCGGTCTAACCAGATTTAAAAAATCTAATAAGGCTGTAGCTTTCATTTAAAACATAATTCACCTGATCCATTAGATGTTCTGAGTTGTTGGAACTAGAACAATCTAACAGCAACAAATAGGGTCAGAGTTCTTCTCTAGGCACAAATTTTTCTTTTAATTTTTTAAATGTTTTTATTTATTTTTGAAAGAGAGAGAGAGAGACAGAGCACAAGCAGTGGAGGGGCAGAGAGAGAGGGAGACACAGAATCCGAAGCAGGCTCCAGGCTCTGAGCTGTCAGCACAGAGCCCAACATGAGGCTCGAACCCACGAGCTGAAGTCAGATGCTTAACCGACTAAGCCACCCAGGTGTCCCTAGGCACAAATTTAAAGTGAATTGAATATGGAAGATAAGTGGACAGGTGTGAGGAAGGAATCCATTCCTTTTTTACATCTCCCATGTCCCACTTGCCACCTTCCACCCGCCTCTAACATGTGCTCTGCCTTCCTCCTTTAGGTATTTTATACCATAGCTGTGCTCTGTGTACTAAGTTTAAAGACATAATGCCAGTGGTTCACCTAGGATAGTCCTTGTTATTCAGTACTCTGGTTGTAGGTGAGGAAAGCCATCTGATTACACCAGTGTACGGTAAGGTGTGTGGGCTCTGATAGTTTTCTTTAACCTTCCCTTTCATACACCTAAGTGAAAAACTCATGAGTGAAACTTCATGCAATTTAAGAAGTAAATGCCTAAAATGTAGGCTCCAGCTACACAAGTGATGTACACGGGTTACTCTCCTGAAAGTATAGTTTTCAGAATCTGTATAATTACTTTTTCTGAATTCTCCATTGGAGAACATTAAAAACATTACAGAATAATGTTTCCAGGCATTGAAGTTGGATGCTAAGGATCAAGCAATGGCCTGAGGAGGGGATCTTAGAAGTATAGGAATTTTAACTGCCTGCTTTACAGGTGGGAAGCTTTTTAATTTTATTTTCATATTTATTTTTGAGAGAGAGAGAGAGAGAGAGAGAGAGAGAGAGAGAGAGAACACGAGTGGGGAAGGAGCAGAGAGAGAGGGAAACACAGAATCTGAAGCAGGCTCCAGGCTCCGAGCCGTCAGCACAGAGTCCGACACGGGGCTCGAATCCATGAACCATCAAATCATGACCTGAGCCCAAGTTGGAAGCCCAAATGACTGAGCCACCCAGCCACCCTGGGAAGCCTTTTAGTAGGGGAATAAGAACTTGACCTGAAAGTCTAGGGGTTCCAATCTGTTCGTTTCATTGAACAGAGCCCAACACAGGCACAGGAGAGCATCTCTCTCGGGCTCTCCATATTGACATACTCTTTTCTTGTCAAAAACTTCATTTCCAGATACTCTTTTATTTTTTAAGTTCATATATCTTGCGATGGAGAGAGAAAAAGAGGGAGGGAGAGAATGAGTGGGGGAGGGACAGAGAGAGAGGAAGAGGGAGAAGAAGAGAGAGAATTTCAGACTCTGCACTGTCAGCGCAGAGCCCAATGCTGGGCTCAAACTCAAGAACTGTGAGATCATGACCTGAGCTGAAACCAGGAGTTGGATGCTTAAGGTACTGAGCCACCCAAGCACGCCTTTTTCCAGATACTCTTGACAAATGTTCTGGTCCAGAATAACCACCTCTTCCCCAATTTACTATGCCAAGAAAGGAAGCTTTAAAAAAATAAGACATGATATGTGTGTTACTTTCCAACCTTGCAACCTTCACAAATCTTCAAAGTGGACACTATGTCTGGATTGAACTATAAGATATAAAAAGTTTCTTGTAGCTTCCATTTCAAGTAAGATCTTAGGGCTCTTTCCACTTATACACTTACAGGTAAATATTCCTTGAGCCAAAAAAGTTTCAATGTTGATGTTCAATGGAAATGTAGGTCTAACACATGTGCCTACCAAACGAAGGAAGCAAAGACTTTTTGGAGATGGGAATTAAGGACAATATGGAAAAGACAATGCTATTACAAATAATGGTGTGTCTTCAGCTCAAATGTATTCTGCTTAGACAATGACAAACTCCAAGAAGTATAACAAAACAAAACAAAACGAAACAAAGCAAAAAACCCTGAAACTAAAATACCTTAAGGGCAACAGAAACTTCTAGAGGCACTGGGATTTGTGTAGATACAGAAAATGGTGAAAAGAGAATAAACAGAACTTAGGGAAGTGAAAGAAGTCTGATTTTCATGAGAACAAATTTTCCATTTCCTCTCTGCTGTCTTCAGAAACTTTCTTGGTTTTTTTGTTTTGTTTGTTTGTTTTTCCTACCCAATGCTACAGAGGGAAACAAATGGAATTGGGAACCAGAAGACCTAGTTTTGGCTCACGTTGACTCTTGACTCACCTGACTCAAATTGAGTGCTTTACTTCCCCGAGGAATTAATCATATTTACATGAAAGAAATACTGTACTCTAAATAAACAGTAATTATAGGAAAAATAACAATAGCTAACTTTTAATAAGTACATCTTAAGTATATCCTATTTGTGAGTCATTTTTCAAGGTGCTTTATGCATGTTAATTAATTCATTTAATCCTCACAAAAACTCCACATGGTGGGTGATGTAGCTATCACTGTCTCACAGATAAGGAAACTGAGGTTAAGACTGGTAAATCACTTGTCTAGGATCATGCAGCTAGTATGTGGGAAAATTAGAATGTGAGTTCAAGGGCACCTGGGTGGCTCAGTCAGTTAAGCATCCATCTGACTTCTGCTCAGTTGATGATCTCACCATTGTTCATGAGCTCCAATAATGCATCGGGCTCTGAGCTGACAGTGTGGAGCCTGTGTGGGATTCTTTCTCTCTCTCCCTCTCTCTGACCCTCGCTCATGCTCACTTGTGTGTGTGCTCTCTCTCTCTCAAAAATAAATAAATGAACTTTAAAAAAATAAATAAAAATAATGTGAGTTCAAGCAGTCACACTCCAGAGCCTACAATTTTTCATGTTAATTCTCCTCCTCTAATACCTTTTCAATCCCTAGTTTTGATTTCACATCATGTTTTCCCAATGTTTTCTGCTTTCTATAAAATTTTGATACCTCTGGCAATAAGTCTTTAAATAATGGTTCCACATCTATTGGGAGGAGAGATGATAGGAAAACTACCATAAAACACAATGGAACTTTCAAGAGAAGACAAGCTCATAAATTTGGTCTACTAAATAAAGGAAGAAACAGAGAAGAAAAAGTTAACTCCTTGGGGGAAAATACTTTTAAAGTATGTACAGATCTTCTGTGAAAAATTAAAAAAAATATGTTAAGTAAAATTTTTAAATTGTCTTTTCCAAAATGTCGTTCCTTAAGTCTTTTGATGATAGCATCCAAACCCCATCCTTCTTTAATGACCTCTGCTTGTCAATGAGAAACTCCATCTTTGCATGAATTTCATTGTTCGACCCTGCAGTCAAGAGGATCCCTCATGGCATTTCTAGTTAGATATATGTAGCATATGAGTGGAAAGGCAGGAATGGAAACTTATACTCATTTTAAACTAATGCTGTATCAGGTACTATGTATGTCCACACACATAATTATTAATTTTTGGTTCAGCTTTTCCACCGAATACAGAGAGAGAGACAGAAAGAGAGCGATTACACAATATATTTCCTTTGGTTCTTCTCTGATGACTAATTCTGTTCCAGGTACCTTTGAAACTATTAGCCAAAAGGAATAATCTATTTTGGGAGGCTAGTACACCAACTGGGCTGTAAGTTTAAGCCTCAAACACAATTTTAACACATGTAGCATTGTTTTTCATACTTAATTTGTGAAGTTCAGCCTGTGCATTCATTGATCATTCTGGGGAATGGGAAGACCTCTGCTCACAATCTTGAGAACTTGTAGTGCCTCTGTCCATCACCTCTAGATATGATGAAAAGGGAGCTCATTTCCTGCAGACACTCTGATAAGCCTATGGATATTATTCATCACATAATTTTTTTAAGAAAATTATTCAATTCTCTATTTTTTAAATTATTAAACTCCTATGGCCTCAATATTCTAATCAGTCCATTGATGGGAAAAGCTAGATTGTTTCTATAATCCCCTTTATGTCCATAAAGTTAAAAGATTTACTTACAAAAAAAGTGTGTAAAATTTTCTTTCTTTGCCCCAAGATATCTTAAAAGGTTTTATAAACTAGTCTCCTTTGAACATTTCTGTCATCCACCTGCCACTTTTCTGTTCAGAGATGTATAATGACTTCTCACAGGAAATTATACCATTATCCCCTCTGCATATCTAAACTACCCATCCTTCAAGACACAAATAAAATACTGTCTCAGCTCACCATCTTCAACCTCATTAATGTTCCTCCTCTCTTGTAGACCATGGCCTTTATTCTGTGTATACAGTGTGGGCTTCATCCTATTCTCACTTGCATTCTTTTCTCATTATTTTGTTTGTCTCTCCTATGCAATGACATTGTATGCCGAATAAAGACAGTGGGCTCAGTAAATATTTGTTGCCCTTTACATATTTATTCAATAAGTGCTTTCACTATCTATGTGTCAATCTGGGGAATCTAAGAATAAATAAGATACATCCTAGCCCTTCAAGATTTCACCATCTAGAATGGTAAAGTCTTGTCAGGATTGGGTGAAATAGTTCCATAGGCCACTGTGAAGAATACAGATTAGAGTCTGCAATAGATTAATGCCAGCATTTCTAAGCAGTACCGGAAGTCTGGTTGAGGTTGTGCCTGGCACAAATTCACACTAATAAAGAATATTTATTGAGCACTCACCATGTGCACAAAATGTGTTATTTAATTTAGGTCTTACAACAACTCTTGGCACCGTCTCCCTCTTCATTTCACCAGTGATGGAAATGTAGCTGAGGAGGCAAGTGTTTGCCCAGGGTTGCAGAGCCTTCATGGGAGGGTGAGGCTCAGAGGAGCAGTCTCACTTGGAGCCAGCCTTAACCATTCCACGCTACTCCCTCCGGCATATCTGGTGCTCTCTAAGTGTTTAATAAATGGATAATATCAGAAAGCATGCATTAACAGTGAAAAATACAGTCTTCAGTAGACTTCAAACTCCATGGTCCCTGAAATTCTGGACTAACATAAAGTGTGTGTGTGTGTAAATAATTTACAGTCTATATTGCACTTCTTTCCCTCCCCACCCCCCACCTTCTCAATAGCTGGAGCTAACTGGAAGGACAGCTTTAGGCCACTTCAAGTCAATATTTTCACCTACGCCTTCCCTCTTTCTCCCTCCCTCCATCATCTTGATCTTTGTATTTGTATAATATTAATCTGATCATACCTTTTTCAGAACAATATGCATAGAATGGGGAGACTAAATTAAAACTACTGGCACAAAAATAGAGAGCAGAAAAGAAAATGTTGACATGGGGCAGCTTCTGGTGTGGCATTCATTCTGGCTTATCTTCGTTTGGGGTGGGGGGATTGTTTATGAATGTGCTTGAGTCTGGTGCATGCCCAAGCCAAGAAGGCAGCTTTCCCTTTGATTTTTCTCCTATGTAATCTCCATGTGGTCCCCAAATGCTTAACCCTCTCTGCCAAATGCTGTAAAAATCTGTCTTTTGCTATCACAGATGGAAAAGACTTATTAGCTCACGAAGCTCACCCCGCCTCAGGAGAGAAGCAATTCACCAAATATCATCCTCTCCACCCTTAGAGTTTCAAAGCCTTCTAGATATGCTGACCAAACCTGTTCATCTTTTACTCATATGATTTCCAGTGATAACAGCAATAAAAAAAAATCCCCTCTTGTCTCTTTCTGGCTCCTCACAGTTTGGGGAATGAGTCTTTCCTGCAAAGAAAGCATGTTTCTTCCAGCTGTGTTCTTAGGCCGTGCCGTAGGGTAGGAGGAAGTGGCCATTTGCTTTTCTTGGTTATCACTAGGCTCTCCATTCCCAAAGTAAGAATATAGACACATGCTTAATCACCCTCTTCTTTCTTTGGGGCAGCATAATCCAAACCAGTTCAAACCTTCAAAATAATAGATAACTACCCTTGAGCTGAGGGTTTTAAAGAACACTGGACTTGGAATAAGAAACTTCCTTTCTGATTTTATCTCTGCTACCACCAACTTACTTGTTTTCCCAGATTTCAGATTCCTAGATGATTAAATTTTAATCACAATAGTTGCATGTAAGAGAATGTAGGGGGCTATGTCAACATATAAAAATGATGGAATTTGCCATAAGATGGATTTATGCTACGTGACAGATATGGTTTGGCAATTCCTTATAAGTGGATAAATCTTTTCTTCACAGATTTTTATCACGTTACTCTTCACAAGTATTGATTGCTCCTTTATTAGCTACACAACAGAGTCCAGAGTCTCCAATTCTCCCTCCAATCTGGCTTCAAATGCCTGTCTAACCACATCTTGACATTCCTTACATGAACCCTTTACCAGAACCACAATGATCTCTTTACCCTATGTCTTTCCCTTCAGTGCCTCACCTAACACCTCTTCTCTCTCTACCCCTCTCCCATCCCTTGCACCCAGACAAAGATGCAGAAGCTCCACAGCCCTTTACTCTGATTTAACAAGCAATTTTTAAGGCCTCTGCCATGCACTGAGGATAGAAAAAAGGAAAAGCTAGGGTATCTCTCCAAATTACTCCATTTTCTGCCAACACATAATAGAACTTTAAGGTCTGGCTGGAATTTACTTCCTTCCCAAAGCTTCCTCTGCTCTCTGGCCTGTGTCACTCTCCTCCTGTTCACAATTCTCATTGTTTTATTTTCTAAAACACACATGGGACACTTGCCATACCCTACCATCTATTATGAACTGGTTTTGCATATATTTGCCTCTCAGAAGTCTGTAGAATGTCAACTGCAAATGCGCCGTGCATGTATATGTGTGTATGTATATACATATCTCATGATTATATATCTATATCTATACTGTCATATGTTGTATATTTCCAAGCAAATATCTGAAGGCAAGAACTATCCACATACTCAGTCTTCTCTCACAAAGGCCAGCACCATGCATGGTATATATATAGTGAAACAAGCAAATGAATAAATAAAAGAATACTAGGATGAAATTTTCACTCTGCCTTCTGGTTAAACCCCCAGGCTAACTTGCAAACATTTCAGAAATGAATTGTATGAAGGGGGTGCTGAGGAAACTGTTGTGGACAGGCCTACTGCTCTTGCCAAAGACAGATGTAGAATACAAGAGGCATGGCCTATAAATGGGCTGAGACAGGCTACCTCTCTTCAGGGCCTCATCCACTTACAGAGAGCCCACAGGCACCTTCCCTGCATTAACATTCTGCCCTTGGTCCATCCCTAAATCAAAAGAGAAGGAGGCGAATTTCTGGCTTAAGTAAATGCTTTGGAATATTGGTTTGTCTGCCTGAAATGTGTTAAGTTAAAACTGAACTAAAAGACAACCATTTGCATGATTCCCTTCACAGAAAATGTGAATTCAAACATATATTTGGGATTTTTAAAATGATGCTTAGAAAGATACACCTTCATTCCCCATTCAAAAGTACATATTCATACACCTACGTAATTATAAAAGGATTGCATGTCAGGGCAGCTATATGTTTTGTGAATCCACAAAAACATTAGCTGATGGCTGTCTGGATTTGAATTTTTAAGTGGAGGAAAAAAAGAGTTTTTTTATGGTAGTTAATGTGATAGAATTATTTTTTACTATTTATAAAATTTATTTTACCTATTTTATAATATATATAGTTAAAATGTGTATTTGCCTAAGAGATTTTTGTGATAAGCTAGGACTTTATTTTACTGTGATAATTATAAATATTAAAACATTAATAATACAATGATAAAGAACATATCTGATTTTTCTAAAACTAAGAATAAATATATGTGACACACATGCTTTTCTTTCTGTATTTCTTTGAAAGAAATGTTTAAAAAAGGCATAAAGTATGTAAAAATCCTTGAGGATTGTCCATTTTTTGTTGGACAAAAATCTTAAAGGTTTAAATAATTTTTTTTTTGAAAGAAAGCACAAGCTGGGGAGGGGCAGAGAAAGAGGGGGACAGAAGGTCCCAAGCAGGCTCTGCATTGACAGCAGTGAGCCCGATGACTGGCTCGAATTCATAAGCCGCGAAATCATGACCTGAGCTGAAGTCAGATGCTCAACCAACTGAGCCACCCAGGTGCCCCCAAATCGTATGGGTTTACACAGTGCTATCCTTTTTTGTGTATACTATAAATCATAATTGCCTTAAGGTAACCAAGGTCTTCAGGATTTATTACATGGTGTGCTTAGGAGAAGAATTCAATGTACACTCTCTCCATTTCAAAAGAGAACATTTCAAAGGCTATACAATTTTCAAATTGCATTTTGAATTTCTATAAATATTATCTTTAAAATGCACTGACTAAATAATCTAATGTTAATAATACTAGGTATGTAAATAAAATGTAAAATTGTGAAGACAGCTTATGTTGGACTTAAGCAAAGTTCATACGGAAACTATTAAATTCAGAAACATACATATACCAGAAATGACCTAAAATAAAAAATGTCATTAAAACTCATATATACCATTAATCTTTCCCACCACTCCCTTGCTACTTCATAACTAACAGTGGAACAGACCCATTAACCATGGCTTTCCCTAAAGGAGTAAAAGAATAACACAAAACCCAGTGACAGCAACAACTTTCTAGAAGCAGGGAGTCTGCAATGAATTTCAGTATTTCTTAAAATGGAAAAAAAAATAGACAATTATTAACTGAAGGCATTTGAATAAAATCAGAGTAACAAGAAAGTTCACACTATATAAATTCAATTATAATTAAAGTTATTTTTAACTTTGCAGATTAATTCATTTTCCCATTCACAGAACTCATTTTTATGAACTTTAGCAACCAGAGACTGAGGTCACGGTGTAAAGTACATTTTTTCATAGCTGGCGTGGAATCTAATCATTGTATTTTCACCTCACTTGACTGACAAAGTGCATTATGGATTGGATGAAACAAGCTGTTTCCTAATGTGACTACCAGAAACTATGATGAAGGTATCATTTGCTCTAACATGTCTAGTGCGCACTGCATAGGTTCTGTGGGTGTTCTGATGAAGCGTGGATAATAATGTGAATTGATTCTCATATTCATAGCATGTTAGGCTACTGTCTGGCTAGAGGCATGTGGAATATTAGATATAGGGATGTCTCATTTGTTATTTACATTTGTTTTCATGACAGGATTCTATACATTCTAACATAAAATCAGCTAGTGTATAAAAACACAGAAGCCTCTCTAACTGTAATTAGCTATATAACATCACAAATAATCATAAATATTGACTCTGGGCTGATATTGTATCACTTCTTTGGACTGCACATTTTACATTGATTCAAAAGTCAAAAGTATCTCATGACATAATCCCTCACAGTGTGATATGCTTAATTACCAAAAACAAGGACAAAAATTGTAGTAGCTTATTTGTGTCATCACTGTAAATGAATTTAAATTCTTTAATCATTTTTAAGCTTATTTATTTAAGCAATCTCCACACCCAACATGGGGCTCAAACTAATGACCCTGAGATCAAGAGCCACATGCACTACTACTGACTGAGCCAGACAGGCAGCTTTCTATTCCTATTTTCATGAGCAATTGTTAGTAGTCATCCAACAATATGAAAAAAAAATTGAAAATGGATAAAATGCTTCAAATTTCCCTTAAGTCAGATTTTTGAGAAATCTGGAGAAAGTAGAGCCTACCAGTGTGTGTGTGTGTGTGTGTGTGTGTGTGTGTGTGTGTGAGAGAGAGAGAGAGAGAGAGAGAGAGAGAGAATGTGTGCATTAAAATTAGTATAGGAGCATTTCATTATCCAAAATGACACGTAAAAAATACATTCAAAGGCATAATTAATGTTTTTTTTTGCTTGAAGACTGAAGATACCTATATATCTTTATTTCTATATCTATCTGTGTATGACTTTGCCTCCTTTTCTTTCTTTTACAGACCAGGGATACTGGCAAAACAGAGAAACTGAAAAGTAATGAGAAGTATAGTGTAGAAATATTGTCTGAAATAAGAGTTTCTGAGATAAAAATAAAGGAAAAAGAATGGACTGAGAAAGAAAATCTTCACACAGGACAAATAAGAGTCAGAAAAGTATAGGCCAACCACAAGTAAAGTTATTTATTTATTCAACAAGAATCTGTTTAGTACCTCCTGTATGGAAGCCCTATCATTTTTTAAATGTTTATTTATTTATTTGAGAGAGAGAGAGAGAGAGAGAGAGAAAGAGAGAGAGAGAATCCCAAGTAGGCTCTACACTGTGAGCACAGAGCTCAACACGAAGCTTGATCACACTGTGAGATCATGACCTGAGCCAAAATCAAGAGCTGGAGGCTTAACCTACTGAGCCACCCAGGTGCCCCATGGCAGCCCTATTCTAAGCACTGAGAATACCATAGTGAACAATAAGGTCAACGATGCCTGCCCTCAAGGAGCTTGCATTCTAATGGAGGGAGATAAGCAATAAGAGAATAAATAAGCATTGTAGTAAGATAAGTGGTACTTTGTCCAATGGTGGAAAATAGGACAGTTAGGAGACAGAGATTTGGAAATCGTGGAAGTGACTGTAAATTGAGTCATCAGGGAAAGCCTTGCTGAGAAAATGAAATTTAACAGGGCAAGGAGACAGAAGATAGGCAGGGAAGGAAAGATTGGGAAAAACAGACTGCAAGAAGGCTGGGAAGAACCAGTGTGAAGGCTGGTCTCTATACCAGTTTAAATAAATTCTGAGTTCCCTCTCTTTGTCCCAGGTGATCTCCCCAAATATCCCATTTTAGATCTCATGCCCTCTTTCTTTCATTAGGTAGTTAAGGAGTTTTATATTCCTTCTCCTTTAAGAGAAATATTGAAACAAACATCATTTCATTATTGATTTAGATATGTGTACCTTTCTTGGAAAGTTACACTTTGAATTATTGAAATGAGCTGCATCTATCATGCTTACAAAGATCCATTTTATAATCTTAATCCAAAAAATAAAAGCAACAGCTTGCTTTTTGACTATTGCATCTAAAAGGTAAAGAGGGACCTGCCCACTAAACCCACCTTAAATGAGGAAAGAGATGATGAACGAATTTCATTTCTGCCTCCAGCAATGTTTCAAACAGGGGCCGGAACCATTCTTTCTTACAAGCAGATGCCTAGTTGAGGGCAGTTCCCTCTGCATCTTACCTCCCTATCCTACCTCCAACAAGAATTAAAAAAAAAAAAAAAAAAAAAAAGGCTGTGTGCCTTGATCTGCTTGAACATTTCAAACAAAAGAGATTTCACAAACAGCAGAAAGTTGAACTGCATGTGGAAATATCCATAAATTGCATAATAATCTATGGAGTAGAGAATATAAGGGGCAGCAGAAAACCTTTTGACTTGTCACTGTGTTTCTTCTTATCCTAAAACTTCTTATTCCCTGTTAATATTAGAAGACTGCAAAATTGCCCTGGCCTGAAGAAAAAAATCCACCCATGATTTCTGACAATGTTTAAAATGCTGGTATTGTGCTTGGTCCTGAGGACTGTCATTCTGCATTCTCCCAGGACCCTGCATTCTGCTTGGTTGTAGAGATTAGCATCACTCTGAGTTCAGAAGACAACTTCATGCTCGTACAGAGGTTGATGGCTTGACAAGTAACTTAGCCATCCAAGCAATTCTAAAAACAGGTAAGAATGCTTTAGAAGCATGTAGGAAGGGCATATCACCTGCATTGTGGGGAGCAGGGAGTCAGGCTTTCTTGAGGCAGCAGCATCTGAACTGAGGCCTGGAAAGGAGTAGAAATTAAAGAAATGAAGAAACATGCTGAGGAAATAACACATGCAAAGTCCTAGAGTGCATATTCAAGCAATGACAAGAAGTCAAGAATGTAAAGAGGATGGCAGAGTATAAAGGCGGGGTGAGTCAGAGATGGGGCTGGTGAGATAAAAAGGCTGTGATTGTCTTGTGTGTCAAGAAAGGTAAGGCCAGGGGATGAGCAGGTAGTGGGCAGAGTTAAGCAGGAAAATGACATGTCATTTTAGAAACATTACTGATCTTCCAGGAGTCTGCTTGAAAGGACACTGTGACAGAAGCTAAAGAAGAGAAAAAAAATGGAGTTTCCTGCTTGCGTTCTAGAGTCATTTAGAAGATGAAATCAGTAACAGATGGGAAGAGAGGAGGGGAGAGGTCTCTGCCTTGGGCCACTGAATACATGCCTCATCTTGTGCCTTTCGAGCAAGCAGCAGCCTCCATTGAGCCTTGGATGGACAATTGTGAACTATCCCTGTCCAAGTACTATCACCCAGAATGAATTTGGTTCAGAATCATTTCTCGGGGTGCCTGGATGGCTCAGTTGGTTAAGCACCTGACCCTGATTTCAGTTCAGGTCGTGATCTCAGGGTTCGTGAGTTCAAGCCTCACGTGGGGCTCTGTGTGGAAAGTGTGGAGTCTGCTTGTGATTCTCTCTCTCTGCCCCTCCCCCAATTGTGTGCAAGCATGCACTCTCGCAAAAATAAACAAATAATCATTTCTCAGCACATAGTCTCTCCTCCTGGCTGCCTTCCCCAATTCACTGCAGATCATAAATGTGCATTACACATTCATCAATCGCCAAACATACAAAGACTCACTGAGAGACTGACATAAATAAGACACCTGAGAAAGGGAGCTGTGCTTTGCATTTGGCAGGTGGTTGGTAAATAGTCAATACTTTGGTGCCTTTCTGGATCCATTTAGATTAGGTAAATCACCATTTAATAGTTCTTTTCTCTTTGACTTTACAATTGTCACAAAAAAAGTGAATTTTAAGGAAGATATATTTGGCCCTTTGTAATTCACTCAATAGAACAAACTCATCCAAATGGTCAAGGGCAATCAATAATATTTTTACTCCATTATCAACTCTACATTATAACATAGAAATTATTCTCAAATACAGGCCAAGATTCATATATATTTTTAAATAACTATGATCTATAATCATATAGCATATAACAGAGTTATAATATATGCAGCAAATCCATTAGTTTGCTGTTCAATACATCTATGTACATGTATAAAGGAATGAAGAGTTTATCATATTTAAGTAACAAATATTTTGTCTTGTTTTAAATAATATTTTCATAATTGTAATCACATTTTCATGATGTTTGTTGCAAAAATCTTTTGATTCTCCTTTTCAAGTCAAGTCTATAAGTAAAGATAAAACATACAATTAATGAGGGGGCCATGATTTGCTCCATGGTTGACATCAAACAAAGGAAACCAATGATCTCTGAGTCATGCATGGAAATCAGAAGTCCACTCTTGATCAATTAATAACTCCCAGTTTTGGAACAGAGTGTAAAATCATCCTGCCTTCAAGGCAGTGAACCTCAGGCTTGAAAAAATAGTATATCTGAAAGGGACTCAGGCAAGCAGATACATCTTTCAGAAGACATACTCAGTAATAGGTTTTGGGACTGGAATATCTATTCACAGACAAAACGGTGATAGTCTGGCTTCTTGGCTAAATTTTCACGCCCAGCAATTCATCCCTGCATCAACTGGACTCTGACCTGGAATCTCATTAGATTCATCTTGGCTCACTATTAAAAGTGTTTTATGTTAATAGTACAAGTGGCATTATTATTCAAGTAACTGCTATTAACTTGTAGTACACTGCTGTTATTCTGAGTATTGCATTACATTTTTGTGCAGTTTTCATTATTTCTTAATGTATTTTCAGAGGGAGGATGAAAGGAAGGAAAGTAGGAAGGAAGAATAAAGGGAGAAAGGTTTCATTAAAAAAAAAACTTTGAGGGGCGCCTGGGTGGCTCAGTCGGTTGAGCGTCCGACTTCAGCTCAGGTCATGATCTCACGGTCCATGAGTTTGAGTCCCGCGTCGGGCTCTGTGCTGACAGCTCAGAGCCTGGAACCCATTTCGGATTCTGTGTCTCCCTCTCTCTCTGCCCCTCCCCTGTTCATGCTCTGTCTCTCTCTGTCTCAAAAATAAATAAGCGTTAAAAAAAATTAAAAACAAAAAACTTTGCATGGATACAATAATTTGAAAAGTTGAAAAATACTTGAATTTTATTTCTTATAAGGTATAAAGATTAAGAAAATAATGCTAAAGCCACAGAAATTACAGAAAGCACGTATTTGTATCTCTTAATATATGCTCTTTAAGAATGCTTTGAAAATTTCATTGTTAAGGTAATGTACTTCTTTTTGAAGCCTCGACTTTATTTGGTACAAATTATACTGAAATAGCCCTTCCCTGTATCCTACTTGACACTCTTGCATTGTACCAAATAAATCTGAACTCACTGATGACAAAGAGCAAGTGATCAGGGAAGCCTTACAAGTGTAATGGGAACATATGTTAAAGAGAGTAAGAGAGTGGCACCTGGGTGGCTCAGTTGGTTGAGCGTCTGGCTTCGGCTCAGGTCATGATCTCACATTTCGTGAGTTTGAGCCCCATGTCATGGTCTGTGCTGACAGCTCAGAGCCTGGAGCCTGCTTTGGATTCTGTGTCTCGCTCTCTCTCTACCCCTCCCCCACTCACATTCTGTCTCTCTCTCAAAAATAAATGAACATTAAAAAAAATTAAAAAAATAAAGAGAGTTAGAAGAGATGAAAGGTTTGGGGTGGGGGCAGGGGAAGACCAAACACAGCACAGAGAATTCTCATCCTTCCAAAAAAATAACAGAGCCAGAAGTTGGAATAGAAACAGATGAAGAAAATTTAACACTGAAAAGAGCAGAAGTATAGGGGATATCCCTGAAAAGTAAAACAAGGACAAAAACAAATCAGAAGTAAAAATTATCACTGATGTTTGCAAGTAAAAATTATCACTGATGTTTGCTATTATTGTTGGAGTGCTTGTATTTCTCTGACTTTGGCGAATGGAGAAACAAATGTGGATGAGCCACCTCTTTCCATGATACACAGCTGCACTTATTTTTAGTAGTGACCATTGGAGGTGTCTCACTCAATAGCACCCCAAGGATCAGCTTCTAGCATTATGTGATTAAAGAACATCTTATGCAGCCCCCGCAACTTTCTGGTTACCCATAACTTCCTTGTGCATAAATTTATGAATCAAGGGAAAAGACTAGTAAGAATGCTCAACCATCTAAGTTTGGTCCCTATTTTGTTCTGGTAAATAATTATTAAGGCAATCATAATTTATCATCCAAAAAGGGACACTGAAAATAGTGAAAGGTAGTAATTAGTACCAGCACAACAGGAATAAATTTGGACTGCTCCATGTAAACAGATGTATCTGGTCACCCTAGTCGAAATTACAAGAAGGGTTTTGGGGGGCATCATTCTATCCCTCTGGCCTACCACATTTTTCTTCAGATATCTTGCAACTGATTCCTTGTTGCTAGATGGGGAAAAAAGACATTAATGTGATTTATGTCAAATTCAGCAAAGTCTGTCCTTCCCCCCCTCCAGGGTGTTTATAATGTCAAAGTGCTTTTACGGTGATGGTGTACTCTGTTTCTACAAAGTTCACCATGATGTCTGTTGTAAAAAGAAAGCAATTAATTGTGGCTTTCCACTTTGCATGCTAAAATAGCAATTTTCAATTTCATACCTGTTGTACATTTTGGTAAGATGTAATTTACATCCATTCTCCCCTCCCCCTTCACTTTCTAAACATAGCTACATTATAATATAAATTCATGCAGTATTAGATCAGTGGGAAAGCAAAGCCTTTCTTTTGCCTATTAAGCAAAGAATACATCTTAGAAACACCATAAATCATGCTTGTCAGAAGATTCAAAAGAATCATTCTGTATAGTTACCTTATCTATTATTTAGAAAGCATAGACATGAAACAATATAATTCAGTTGGGTTGCATGTATCTAATTTGCATATGGCTGTCTCTTTTTAATCTAAGTTTTCACAAGATGAATATAATTAGCAAGTTTCAATTTATCTTCAAAACCACTGAACTATGTTGATTACCTCCAGGATGACATCACCCATGCACATTAGATATCTGGACTCTCAAAGAGAGTGATTCAGTGGATTTTGTAGCTAAACAAGTGACTATCACACGTTAAAAAGTGGCAAACTAGTCATGTATGCATTGCACCAAGTAAATCTGAATGCACTAATGTCAAAGAACAGGTGATCAGGGCAGCCTTACGTTTGTAATGGGAACCTATATTAAAGAGAGCAAGAGAGCAGACAAAGGTTGGCGGGGGAGGGGGGGGGACAAACATAGCACCAAGAATTGTTATCCTTCCACAAAAATAACAGAACTGGAAGAGGGAATAGAAACAGATGAATAAAATTAACACTGAAAAGAGCAGAAGAGGATTATGCATCTTGATGCATACTCCATCATGAAGAGATCGGCACCATAGAGTTATCTTATTTTCCTAATTTTTATTCTTATGAGATAAGCAATTCTAGCAAACCACAAATGGTTTACTGTGGCCAATTTATTAGTCTGTGACCATTAATGAAAAAATAAGCAACCGAACTCTTTGGGGGTAGTGTTTGGATATATTCTCTGTACTTCTCCAATTTGAGCTCCTCATCTAACTTTCCTTCATATATGCTCTAAAGTTAAGAATCCTTCACATAAGAAATTATCCATGACCTATACTCTCAAAGGAGCTTATTTGGGTTAGGATGTTTGAGTTTAAATGAATGATAATGAGAAACATCATATTTAACTTGTCAGCTATAAAATAAAATGCATAATTTACAAGGCAATGTATTACTTAGTGACATACAACTTTTAAAAACTATACAGTTCAAATGTATGGTTCCAGAATGTTAGAGGCTCTAATTGTACAAAGTGTAAAATGATAATAGACTTAATTTCTTCCAAAAATACCAGTTTGTGTACCCACGAATTCTAACTATAGCTTAGAGTTAAAACAAAGATAAAACATTTTAATAAGGAAAATGTATTATCACTGAGCTGATTATTTTGCTAGAGGAAGACAAACCATGAAAAACTAAAATAAAATTGGTCTGCTTTAGAACAAGGATTATTAGAAATATTTTAGCATAGATGGAAGCAAGCATCTGGACTTTGAGTTGGCAAACTCAAGGGAGAAATCTCATGATGAACTGCTTCTCAATTGAAGCTACCGTTTTAGTCTGACTTGATACATTTTTGCTTGTAGTGTTGGCTATACTGGTCTATTCTCGATTTTGGACTGAAAACACACAAGCACAGCAGAATATTTCACAGCAGCTAATCAATCTAAATCAGTCATCTAAGTGCAGATGAAGGTTTGATTCGTGATGTGCTGTTTCTCAGAGAATTGTTGGTTTGACCACAGCAAACCAGAACTACAAACATCACAAGTAACGTAGCAAAAGCTGACAGGCAGATGAGCTAATAGAAGAAATATACCAGGCAGTTACATAGAACACTCTTTAGACATAAAATATGTGCAAAAATTTCCTCCCACTTCCTCACCATTTTCATTCTACATGAAAGTGTATGTTAGCCTGTACAGTGATGTTATACTGTTCTTACTTAAATGTCACTAACATATTCCTGCTGAAAACATGTGCTCCACTAGTCAAACTATAAAATCCAAAGCTTCACATTCAAATCTCGACAAAATCTGGCATAAACTAACATTTCCAGTCCATTATCCCACAGTTTTGTACTCTGAATCCTTGACAAGTCTGAATTATTCATTGGAGAAGCATATTCATCTCCTACTTTTCTATATTGTCTCAAGTCCTCTCTCCCTCCTGGAATTTTGTCTTTGCTTTTGTCATTTAAATCTGTGGTTTCTCAACACGATTTATCTTAATCCTGTAACCAGAAGTCAGCCCTTAAAAGCAGGGATATAGCTGTATTTCCCAGTGTGAAGATCATATTTGTGAATATATTGGGAATTCTCAAATAATTGGGTCAGATCCCCTCCTATCAACTCTCATTTCATTTTGTTGTACATGCCCTATCTCATCTGATTTTTCCTCAGCAATAAGTACTCTGCCAGACTACCCAGTGATGCTGTCTGGGTCTGTGCTCTCAATGGACTACCTTCCTCTACCTTTAGCAACTGCAAGATAAGTCACCTTAAGATGATAAACAACTGGAAATGGAGATAGAGGAAGCATGGTACTTGCTTTATTGCTCTGGAAAGGGAACCAGAAATGAAATATGGAAAATTTTCTCATTAATTAATTAATAAAAAAATATTTATCGAGCACCTCCCATATTTCTTAGGAGCTGAAGCTACAGCAATGGACAAGTCAGAGACCCTGCCCTTGGAGAGCTTACATCTCTATGTTGGAGGTGGTAGAGATAAAAGACACAACAAAGAATAAAACAGTGACATTATTCAATGTTATAAAGGAAAATATTGATTTGAAAGAGAAAGCCAGGAGTCAGAAAAGAGCTCTTTGAAGAGATGATATCCAAGCAGAGATCCAAAGATGAGAGGAAGCCGGCCATTCAGGCAGCTGGCTGATCACTGTGGTGTCTGGCATAGGGAGTAGCAGGTGCAAAGGCCCAGAGGTGAGATCTAGTTTGTCTCATTCTAGAACAGAAAATTTCTACTAGAGGCAAAATAGTGCACAGAAAGACTAGAGTCAAATCCCATCGGGTCTATGGACCATGACAAAAGATTTGGTTTCTATTTAAATACAATGAGATACCACTGGGAGTCAAACAAAAGAACAGCATAATTCTTTACTTTCCACCAGAAATAATATAAGAGAGATAGTCCTTGCAAGTCATTAAGAAGGTCCTTGTGCCTGGACCGAGAACCTCTGACACTGATAAGAACTGGAAGCCATTCTGCTTTCCAGTTAGGCTGGCTGAGAGCAGGGGCTAGAGAGACAGTAAATGACAACTGAGGGGAAGGGTCTGTCCAACAACAGCTCCCACAACAATCAGTGACAAAGCCCTGGCTGGGCCAGCTCTGACCATTTGTGATAAAAAAGAATGTTTTATTCATATACACCAGCATCAAGCACTACCTGACTTAATTAATCTGATGACTTCTAGTTAGCATTGTATATAATGCCCTGTTCCAGGCTAAGCTTTGTGGGGAATTCAATACTGTAGCCATCTCTAATGAGTTTATGACCTGGATTCATATTTGTTCTAAAATCCTGCCTCACTGGCTTGTATCAGAGGCTCCTTCTCTTTTCTGATTCTAATTTTCTGTCCTTGTATAAACTGGTTGTTGGCAGATTTATACCATCAACTACCAGTTATTTCCAATGGCATAATGCATTTACAACTAAGAAAAAGAAGCATCCTTTTTATCAATTCATTAATGTTCTTAATTCTACTTTTTAGTAACAAGTGAGATCTTCTCATTGATTTAAAGCTTTCTAACTATTTGGAAACGAGGGACTGGATCTCTGTAATAAGAAAAGTCTTGCTGAGAAACAGGCTGTAATTTATATCACCACTTCAGGCCATATCATGCATTTTGCTAGAAAAATTAAAAATGCCAAACCTCAATGATGAGCATGCCATTGCCTCCTGAGCACTTTTGTGATAGAAATAATTAGCTTTAAAATATTCTGTCAAGATCCTAAGATGCGACACTAAAACATGATTGCTTCTATTATGTGCCAGTGGTTGCTCCTAACAACTGGGAAGCTAAGGCTTTATACTGGAATCAACTCCTTTTCATTACATTCTAATCAATGTCTTGCCTGGGAGGATAAGCCTTCATTTAACCTACATGCCTAAGGATACCTGAGAAGCTCCACATTATGGCTTGTTTTAATAATTAACATCCATCCCACCTGGAAAATTTCCTGTTCTGTGGCTACTGTCTAGTTGTAGGATTTATAATCTGCAAGTTAGTATTTGTCTTAATGACCAAGCCAGTTTCTTTGGATCACTTTGGAGACAGGTAGAAGGTAGGGATGAGAAAAGCAGACAATGCATTAGGTACTTACTCAAGGCCAGAAAGAGGCCGTAATTATGGATAGCTTGATTTTTGTAAATTAAGGGCAAGATGTTTAATCCTGAACACTTTCTTTTCTAGGCTTTGTTTCTCTTTATTGAAATGCTTTGGTTGACCCCCTGTGATACATTTAACACTTCTTTCTTCTTGTGAGTTTGATCTAAGGATTTCCAAAGAAGCATGATGCCCCTGAGATGAAGAGCTGTGCTGTCACAGGTTACCCCTGACAGGGGCACTGAGGCCAAACCTGCACACCTTTCCAAGAAGCTCCGTTCTTTCCTAGAGGCTCTTGAACATCACTTTACTCCTATTCTTCAAAAACAGAAAATGTAGGCTACAGAAAAGAAGGCATACTGGGCATGCCGAACTGTGGACACCCTTATCACTTCCCACCCTCTGTTTGCATCAATCAATGATACTGGGTGCAGAGACATTTTAAAATCCTTTCAATAGGTAACTATTTGTACTTGCAGCTTTTGTGGTGCCTGAAATAAAATGGTATTATTGGAAGGATATGAGTCATGCACTTCCTGGTAAACCCATTCTGCCTTTTTTTTGATTTTCTAAACTATTTGGAAATTCTAAATCTCACTTTTCTTAGCAGAGATGCTTACTAGATTAACTTCCTGAGACAGTTAAACCTTAAAGGGCTGTGAATGCCACTAATTATGTTTTTAGTTACTGCAATTACAAGAGACTGTCTAATAAATGATCTAATGCTATCAATGAAGCCAGGAAGACAAAAAATATATATATTTTTAAGTTTACTTATTTGTTTTGAGAGAGAGTGTGTGCATGAGCAAGGGAGGGGTAGAAAGAGAAGGAGAGAGACAATCCCAAAAAGGCTCTGCATTGTCAGTGCAGACCCTGGCACGGGGCTGGATCCCAAGACCCTGGGATCATGACCTGAAGACAAAATGAAGAGTCGAAAGCTCAACCGAATGAGCCACCCAGGTGCCCCAATATGCGGTTTTTTAAAAAATTCACTTAAAGTAATGTTCTCCTAACTGTTAATCTAGCTTTTGATGTATTACATAAACAAACTTTAAAAAGCACACATACTTTGCACAATTCTACAGCAACACAGTGTGTCGTATCTTGTTTCCCACGTTCACACTTGCAAGTACACAGTGACGTCTATTTGAGAATGGAGAGAAATTTCCGAGGCATAACTGTGTTCCACCAGGATGATTTCCACATCTAATATACCAATTCTTTAGAGGTCAGTCTTGTAAAATCTTCTCTCTCATTTTCCCTGAGGGAAGCAGTTATTTTTGTTATGTTCAGCCCTGAAAAATCCTACTGCAAATTCAGCCCCTGACCCATGCCAAAGGACAGAATACATTCACCTAAACCTCGAGATGGTTTTAGGGTACATTTCAAATGGGGTCTACTTCCCACACCACCACAATGGAGAAATACACATTCTCTTTGCTTCAAGCAGGTCTTCTCTACATTCACAGCCCTTCTTTTAAGATTTGAAAGTTCAGAACTGTGTTGCACTTTGACAGCATGTAACATAATGTAGAATGAGTGAAAGAAATACTTGAACATTTCAGTCTTAAAATATGAAGACAATATGTTTACTGCTAAATATGCTCTCTTGGTTCCCCCATCTTTTATTATAAGACGGACATCAACATGACAGTGAATTATCACAAACGAAGAGAGTGGATTCCAAATCACAAGCTCACTTGCCTAATAAACTAAATCACTTATATCATCCAAAAGCATTTGTAAAATAATAATAAAATAACTTCAATAGTAATTTAGTGCTCTCAGGAAATTCTAGGACAATGTACAAATTAGAAACCATTTGGTTTCTAAATGTATAAATCTGTGTAATAATAACTAAATTGAAATTAGAGAAAGTTTCTTTAGGACAAATTATTGACATGTAATTATTCAATAGTCTAATTTGGGGAGAGTAAGTCATACAATAGATATTCTGGGGGAAAAACCCCAACATTTTGACAACTAACCAATATCTTTCACCTTTCCTGTCATATCTGGAATTAGCAGAGAAGACTTGGTTTTTCATTTTGATCATATATAGAGTTATGTGTGATCCATTAGGCTAGTTTTCATGGTAGATTTCTCTAACTGTAGGTTATCTTTCAGGGAGGTATCAACAAAATGTGTGACCCTTGTGGTTTAATCGCTGCTTTCTCTTTTCCTGATGCAATGAAAACCAAATGAAAGCTCTCCAGCAAATTAAGAATGGTAAACATCTAATCCACATCAATCTGGCAAAAGTCCAGGTGTTCCCTGGCCTTGGTTCAGTCAGTAATTGTATTGTCCTTTGTTTCTGTTGACATAATCCCAAGGGCTAAGAGTAACACCTTAAAAATATATATATCATGTCCTATCATTTTCATTCTCTTGATACTCTTCCTTGATAAAAATGCCTATCTGCAGAGAGAGGCCTTGGATTTAGAATGTGAAATTTAGAATATGAAACTTGAAAAATGGATACAAGGTCAAGTAGTCTCCATAGGAGGACAGAAGGATATGCAATGGGCACTCTAATGCCTGACTCACTGACATTCCTTTTTACAGGCAAAGTTCTCCTGCTTCCTTTTACTGAGAGAACCCAGTCCCCAATTCCACAGAGCTTTTTCATTCAAGAGAGGCTCTAGTAAGATGGGAAATGAAGAAAGCAAAAACAAACTGTAGCTGAGAACAAAATAAGGGATACATGTTTTTAAGAACGTTTAAAACTGTGGTTTTAAGAATTTGTGTAAACACATTCAAGTGGCTCTATTTTGTAAACTGCATTCAGCCATAAAAGAGTTAGATATTTACTTATTAATTTTTTACTAAATGATGCTCCTGTTTAATTGCTGCTCATAAACTGCTCATATCCCTGAGGTGAGTGGTATCTTGGCACATGCTCGGAATGAACCAGGGAAGAAGATTGGCTCTGAGGGCAGTCTGATCTGGATTTGAATCTCTGAATACTTACTAGCCCTTGGGCTTCAGTAAAACCACAAAATAATGGTAAATCTTGCTTTAGAACATTTATCTCAGTGCTAGATGTTGATATCACCGTCTCGTTTATTTACTTTTTCATCTCATTGGATGTGAAGAAAAATCTAGGGAGAAAGGTACTGTTATTAAACTCATTTGAATAGGAAGGGAAAAAGAGGTTCAGCAAAATTTAGTAACTTGCCCAACATCACAGAACTTTTATAGATTTATGTTTGTGAGTATATTGCTTGTCTAAGCAATATGCAATTGTGTGTAAGTAAATATGTATAGATTAAATCAAATTTATGTCTACATTCTTAGACCTTTGTCTTAGTTCATGTAATTCTTCCACAGAAGAAGAATATTTGTGTCATGCACATTTTTCAGAAATAAAGTTCCTGGGGTGGCTGGGTGGCTCATTCATTTAAGCATCCGACTCTTGATTTCAGGTCACAATCTCATGGTTTGGGGGTTCCAGCCCTGCATATGGATCCTGCTTGGAATGAACCTTCCCTGGTTCATTCCGAGCATGTGCCAAGATACCACTCACCTCAGGGATATGAGCAGTTTATGAGCAGCAATTAAACAGGAGCATCATTTAGGAAAAAATTAATAAGTAAATATCTAACTCTTTTATGGCTGAATGCAGTTTACAAAATAGAGCCACTTGAATGTGTTTACACAAATTCTTAAAACCACAGTTTTAAACGTTCTTAAAAACATGTATCCCTTATTTTGTTCTCAGCTACAGTTTGTTTTTGCTTTCTTCATTTCCCATCTTACTAGAGCCTCTCTTGAATGAAAAAGCTCTGTGGAATTGGGGACTGGGTTCTCTCAGTAAAAGGAAGCAGGAGAACTTTGTCTGTAAAAAGGAATGTCAGTGAGTCAGGCATTAGAGTGCCCATTGCATATCCTTCTGTCCTCCTATGGAGACTACTTGACCTTGTATCCATTTTTCAAGTTTCATATTCTAAATTTCACATTCCAGTCCTGCTTGGAATTCTCTATCTCCCTCTTTCTGCCACTCCCCTGCTTGTTCTCTCTCTCAAAATAAATAAGCATTAAAAAAAGAAATAAAGTTCCCTATTTAATATGACATTTAGCATTAAAAATAGTAATAATAGCATCATTTTCACAACTCTTTCTTGTAAAAAATTAGTATTTTTATTACTTGATATTTCATTAATTCTTGATTTTACAATATCAAAACAATTCACTACCAACTTTGTGTAAGAACTGTGATGTTAACAAAGTATGAATTATTTAGAGTATTAAAAAAAACTGATTAGCCTAAATCACAGAGTGCACTGTAAAGAATGTTATGTTGCCTAGCTGGTCTAATTGGCAGGTAGCTTCTCAGATGTTATTTTTTTTTCAAATTTTTATTTAAATTCTAGTTAGTTAACATACAGTGTAATATTGGTTTCAGGAGTAGGATGTAATGATTCATCACTTACATACAACACCCAGTGATCATTGCAAGTACCCTCCTTAATACCCATCACCCATCTAGTCCATCCCCCACCCACCTCCTTCAACCCTCAGTTTCTTTTCTATAGTTAAGAGTCTCTTATTGGTTTGTTTCCCTCTTTCCCCCCATCCCCTATGTTCATCTGTTTTGTTTCTGAAATTCCATATGTAAGTGAAATCATATGGTATTTGTCTTTCTCTGACTAACTTATTTTGCTAACCATAACACACTCTAGTTCCATTCATATCTTTGCTAATGGCAAGATTTCATTCTTTCTGGTGGCTGAGTAATATCCCATTATATATATATATATAAAAGAGTCTTCACAACTCTTTTGACAACTGGTCACCTGAAAGGTATCAGATTATACAGTGTCTACAAATTACAGAAATCAAATTTATTTAGGAAAAATAAAATATTCAAAAATGTATTTTTGAGGAAAATAAAAACAGATTCATGAGAAACAGATCAAGAGTAATTCAGACAGTATTTTTCTAGAATTAGTAGCTATTTATTCAAAAGTCCTATGGAAGATCTATAAATACAGAGAAAAAACTGGTGGTTGCCAGAGGCAACGGGGTCAAGGGGATCAGCAAATGGGTGAAGGGGACTGGGAGGTATAGGTTTCCAGTTATGGAATGATTAAGTCATAGATAAAAGGTGTAGCATAGAGAATACAATCAATGATATTTTAATAGTGTTGTGTGATGACAGAAGGTAGCTACTCTTATGCTGTTTGTAGAATAAGGTATAGAGTTGTCCAATTACTATGTTGTATACCTGAAATTAATGTAACATTGTATGTCAACTACAGTTCAATTAAAAAAAAAATCCTATTGAAGAGTAGTGAAATATCCAAAATTCTGAGTGTGAACATTATTTAACAAATACCTATCTAAATAATTGTGGCAACTGAGTACCAGCTCTCCCAAGAGAACCACCCCAGTTTCTGAGATCATGAGCTGTGCCCCGTCCATGTAGCTTCTGGTGTAGTAATAATGGAATGAGACAAAAAGGGCACAGTGATCAGGAGAAGGGCTATAAAATCAAAAACTGATCAAAATACCTGCCTGCATTTCCTACCTCTTAAGCACTTCCATTATATACCTATTATGAAAAATTGCATTGATTTACATATTAATGTTCTGCATTTCAACATGTGCCCTTTATGTTCGCACACAACAGAATACACCCTGTCACATGCATTTAACCTGCCTGACTCAGCCATTAAGGGAAAATTTGAGAGTGGGAGAAAAAAGAAACAGAATGAATACAGTTGCTCCCATTGTTCTCTTCAATGCCTTGGATTTTAAATCCTTAACTGTCACACAATTGAACTCTATTTTTGTCAGTTTGCCTATCAGTCACGGTAGAGCTTAACCTAGGGTGAGCCACCGGGCTTATTTTCGAAACTTTTTTTTTTTTTTTTTAACATTTTCAGGTTCCTGGGCTGAGGACCAGTGTGCGAATTTCGGTATGTTTGAAGTTTCATTTTAATCTCAGTGACTTCTGCACAGGTAAAAACAAAAAAACAAAACAGAAAGCCATTTTCTACACCAGCACTGTCCAATGGAACTTTCTGCAATGATGGAAATGTTCTGTGTCTGAAAAGTCCAACTTCTGTCCACTTTCTTGGTTCTTCCTGTGGCTCTTTAATGGCTCATTCTTATTTGACATCCTCTTGTTATTTCATTCCTTGAAACTGAGGATTACTTAAAATCAGGGATCATCAATCTGCAATTTGCAGGCTAAGTCTCACCTGCTGACTGTTTTCATATGGCACAAGAGCTAAGGATGTTTATTACATTTTAAAATATTTTACATTAAAAATCAAAGGAAGATTAATATTTCATGACATGTGAAAATATGAAATTCAAATTTCATTGTCCATAATAAAGTGTTATTAGAACACAGCAATACTCATTCATTTACATATTATCTGTGGCTGCTTTCCTGCTAACAGTGACAAGGTTGAATAGTTGCAACAGGGACCACATGACCTGCATATCTGAAAATATTTATTATCTAGCCCTTTACACAAAAAGGTTGTTGACCTCTGCATAAGATGGCTCTCAACCTTTTTAGAAATCTTTTCCTTCAATCACTGTATCTGCTTCCCGTCACTTTTATGAAGTGAGGGAAGAATTAACAATTGTTGAAGTCCTATTATACGCCGGCACTTCATAGGCTTCATTGTATGTAATCTTCACCACTAAATGAGGCAAGTAATGCCACTGTAAAATGTGAAATGTGATGCTCTCAGCTTAAATAACTTGCCGAGCATATTGCCTGATGTTTGCTAGTATTTGTGGAGCAGACTTTCGAGTTTATTGTTGGGAATCAGTAAATGTGTACCATACCCCTGCTTTCTTCCTACTCAACTCTGACTCTGCACTGTGCACGGCATCCGAGCCCTGACACTTCCTCCCATAAGTTTCTTAGCCATCAGTCTAGTTCAGAAAATAACTGCCACTTTCCTGAATTAGGGCATGTTTTCTATTGTACTAACTTTTCTCTCACCTGCCTTCCATTTTTCGTGCCCGCTATCATCACTAACCTCTTCAAAGGAGCCCTTATGAACCCATGCCGCTCACAAGTTTATATCTCCCTAAGGAACTGGCGAGGTGCCACCCAAAGCTAATCTTGTCATTCTTTGGGTAAAACCACATTGTATTTGTCCTTTCTTCTACCTGAAATTCCTTCCCCTTCACTTAAATCTTGTTACTTAAAACAAGAGAGTTTCTATTCCCCTCTCTCTGAACTACCTTTCCTTTCCTGTTTTTGTTGTTGTTGTTGTTGTTTGTTTGTTTGTCTTATTCCAATCACCTTGAGAGACGGTTATCAGTAAGCACACATCTAATCCTCACTACTCTACTATAATCTCTTTGAAGCCATGGCCTCATTTTACTCTCTTTGTACAGAATTCACAGCATCCAGGACACAGTGTTTGAGGTATATTTTGTTTAATCATGATTGGTCTAAACCAATGAGGTAAGTGGCTATTATAGTCTGCTCTGGCTGCTATAACAAAACACCATAGACTGGGTGGCTTAAACAATAGACATTAATTTCTTACAATTCTAGAAGCCTGATGGTCTAAGGTTAGGGTAATGGCATGGTTGGGTTCTTGGTGAGGGCCTTCTTCCGGGCTTACAGATGACCACATTCTTGCTATAGTCTCACCTAGCAAAGAAAGTTCTGGTCTCTTTCTTTTCTTATAAGGACACTAATTGTGTTATGGGAGCCCTACCCTCATACATCATCTGAGCCTAATTACTTCCCAATGGCCCCACCTCCAAGTACCATCACAATGGGAAGCAGGATTGATTTCAACATATATATTTTGGAGGACAGAAACATTCATTCCATAATACTGGCCTACTGAAAGGTAAAGGGGACCCTCAGAGAAAGATTTTCTTCTTAATAAAACTGATGCATGGGAGGGAACTCCTTTTTCTTGGAACAACTTCAACCATCCTGCAATAAGGAAAGCAGACATGGTTATCACACTCAAGCTATGGGATGGAAGGATGGAAAGCCTCTTGTTCCTGATAACTTATTTTGACCACTAAACTAACCAATCCTACTGCAGTTTTATTTCTAGACTTTTCATTAGATAAAAGAAATCTATTACTGTTTAGGCTACTTTTGGTTGAGTCTTCTATTATTTACAGTATCTTCTGAGTCAGTCTTTTGCAAGTATTTACTGAAATTCAAATGTATGAGTGTACATTTAAAAATACATATACATTTATATAGTACATGTATTCTGTATTCAGCTGTTTGATGTGTTTTTAGCACTTTGTCTTATTATTTAACATTTCATTTGTATTATCACTGAATAAAGATATAGCTTATCTTTTGGAGCTCTTTGGTGGAAGAAATCTTTATTCTATATATTTTCTCAGCATTAAACACATTATAGACACCTAATATCTGTTTATTGACTAAATACACTAATAAATGTTAAGTAAGGGGTAAAGAAAAGTGGCTACCAGGAGGGAAAGAAGAATTCTTTTCTGATTTTTTCAAAGTACATCATGTGCAGCAAAATGTGGTAACATGCATCCGGATTACCAAGAAATTAGTCTGGGGAAGAAAGACAGAAAGAGAGGATGAGAAGGACAGAGGGAGGGAGGGAGGGAAGGAGGAAAAGGAAGACAAGGAGAAAGAAGAGGTAATGTAAAGAACATTTTGTATGCAAATGCTGAACAGGATGAAGAGGTCAATTGCCCAGGACTGAGGCAGCTTTAGAAACAAAAGCAGATGGGAGAGCTTTTGCTTTTTCCTCTTGGCCACAAAACCCCTGCTAATTGAAGTAGCAACTGAGCAAGCTGCTCTTTCATTTCCCAGTGATATTTATGTTTTGTGTAGGTTCTGAATTTCTTATTAAACACCACCACACCTCCTGCTTACTCCTTGCTTCTGGCATCTAAGCCAGTTCCTGCTTTTCTCTATCTCTGCTTCCTTCTTCACACAAGTTCTTCATGATGATGAGCAAATAAACAAACCACCAGCACCTTTCAGAGCACCTCCAGGACTGAATAAGGTTCCCTGAGAGAACAACAGTGAGGTGGTTTGAGTAAGAATGGCACATCTCAAATCAGCAATGGCATTCTCATATGAGACGGATGGATACCAGGCTTGAAAAAAAAATGAAATGGGAAGGTCATCTTTAGGAGTCTATTCTCTTTTTTAAAAATAATTGTCAGCTTTTTCTTTCTTTCTTTTTTTTTAATTTGAGAGAGACTGTGCAAGTGGGAGAGAGGGGTGGAGGGGGGAGAAAAAGAGAGAGAGAGAGAGAGGGAGAGATCTTAAGAAATATCTTAAGCAAGGCTCCATGCTCAGCACAAAGGAGAATGCGGGGCTCAATTCCACGACCCTGGAAGCACAACTGGAGCCAAAATTAAGAGTTGGATGCTCCAATGACTGAGCCACCCCAGTGCCCCAAGAGTCTATTCTTAACTGTAGTATGGGATATCCCTACAGTCAATTCAGAGAAGCTTTTAGTTTCTTTGTTCAGTTCATGACTCTTGAAACTGTGGAAGAGAATGAACGATATCAACAGCAGTTCTACTGTCTATCTTGGACTGCACTGTTCAGAACCTTCTTATAGCCATTTCCATAAAACTGTTTTTTTCCCCCTTCCTGCAGTTCAGACTTGATTTTTCCAGAAATGGAAACAGCATTGAAAGTGCTAAGAAATTTGCTAACCCAGCTTGTCCACATATTTATATCTCTGTCAGGATACAGTATTGTATTTACCAAGATGAAATTATCTGCTGTCAAAACTCAATGAAAACCATGGTGTACCAAGCCACACTTTAGAGATGTAAGCATTTATTTCAAAATGCAAATCACATAGGAAGATATTTGTATTTACAGGGTTATGTTGTACAAAACTGAAACAATCTGAAATAATGAACATTTCACAGACAGCAGAGATTAAAGCTGCTAAGTTTTGGAGAGTGTTGGATACTTGACACTGAAATTAGATTCAGTAGAAGTGGGTTCAAATTCCACATCTGCCATTCACCCATTGTGTCCTTCATATAAGTCATTTAACAAGTCATCTAGAAGAAACAATGATTTCTGCTCCTCCTACCTCATTGATGATGCACAAATTAAACCATGTATGTGAAAACATTGTACAAACTGTAAGAAGATACGTCACTAAATGGAAGAAACTTTGAAAGCTGACATTTCCAATTCATCAAAGACTTCACTTTCTGCTCTATGCATCAATTTTTCTTGCTAGAAGCACAGAATGTGAGAAGTATATGGAAATTTAAAACTCATGTAGTCAAGCTCCCTCACTTTACAGATAGAGAACACTGATCTAGGAATGTTAATAACTTATCCAAAGTTAAAAAAAAAATAAAAGAAAGTGTACTTGAGAAAGAAGTCTAGATTGAAACATATTTTTCCATTTTATTCCTACTGAACAACTCCACTGTCTGTTAAATGTAGATGTGGTTTCCACAATTTACTGTTTTAAAAAAATCCTACACTGGTATGGAATTTTTTAGTTCTAATTCATACTTTCATACTTAAATCTGATTTTATTTTTATTATATCATAGATAGGTTCCAGGGAAGGTATCACTGTTGCCTGAAAGGGGTAATTTTCAGAACAGAGAAATGGGCAGTAGACCAGGCATGGAATTGACATTTTGTACCTTTAGCTATCTCCATCATATTTTGATTACAAGGGATTCTGTTTCTTTTAATAGTGCTGTGCACTATATATTTTAAAAAGTAGGACAGAGCAAAATTAATTTTTGTTGGGGGAGTCTTGTGATACCCCTTGTGATGTCTGGAGATACCCAAGGGCACCTCAAAACTAGGATGAAGAAGAGATTGTTCTATCTCCCAAAGTAATTTGTCTCTTAATAACAATCATAATTACCTTCCACAGTATCCAGACTCTACCCTCTTGACTAGGCAAAATATTCACTGCAATTAGGAGCTCCACAGTAATAAATAAATAAATAAATAAAGTAAAATAAAACCTTTTCAGTGCTGTCTAGCTAGAAGCAGCCTTTCAATCTCCAAATCCACGGTGAGAAAATCACACGTGGGTGCCAACCTCCAAGCTCTTATGTGAATATTTAAGCCCCGTTTCAGTTTCACAAAGCTAATAATTACAGAAAAGCCTACTTAAGTGAAACATTCTTTGCTAAAGACATGGGGGAAAAAAAGTATAAACACCTACCAGACCTGCTTAAATGAGCATTTTGAAGAATTCAAGTATCAGTAAGGTCCCAGGCAACCCTTTTGTGTTCATTTGTCCTCTTTACACCAAACCTTTCTCCCCTCTATCTGCCCTACCACCAGCAACATAGAATGTGCCCCCACCCCCCACCCCTGCAACAGGATGTTCAGTTAGGGAACAATACGGTGTTACTTATATTTCACAAATAATTTTCTAATTCAAAGCCCTGGGTTATTTTCAATTGAAGTCTTATCTCTTATTATTCAATAAAATGGCTTTGCCCTCTGTGTCAGTAAATAACTTCTGTGTCAGTAAACACATGGTGGCAGGAGCATGTGGTTCTGTGTGCAGTGTGTCTGTGGATATATGTCACAGTGTTGGGGGTGGGGAAAGCTGAGGCGAGGAGGGAAGGAAGTAAAAAGTGAAGGCAAGACCCTGTCTTTGATCTTGAAAATATGCTACTAGGTTCCTAATTACTTTACTCAATGGTAAAGACAGCCCTATATGCATATTTTCCTTCTGAAAAGATTAAAAGGAAAATGTTCCTAATTTACTGATAGCTTGGCTACTAATAAAATTTTGGTCACTAAGAAGCCATGAATGAAGTCTGGATGAAATGCTTTGTATCCTCTGGAATGAAAGCTGCCCAAACCCATTAAAATTATTTGGGGGATGTTCACTGTGCAGCAATTATAAAATAAAAAGTTAGTACAATTAAAGAGAGGGAAAGATTTTGTGGGTATCAATGATCAATCAAACAAACAAGAGAATCCCAGAAAGTCAGTTATCTTATCACAGCTGACTTAGTGTGTTATCTTCTATGGACAGCCAGGAACATCAAAATGAACTTTCCTGTCCTTCCACCTGGGGCTCTGATGTCCTACTAAGCAAAAGCAAAAAAAAAAAAAAAAAAAAAAAAAAAAGCTTCTCTTTCTCTTTCCTCTGGGCATGGCTAGAAGTTAACTGAGTACAGAAAAGCCCTGGGATTGTGCAGCTCACTTTTTGCTGATTTGCTTGTGGACATGCGGCCTGGACGAAGAAAACTAGCAGTGGGATTTATTTTACATAATTCACTAGAGGCAGCCACAGCAAAATGTCAAGCAATGAATCTTTGCTTTCAGCCTGTCCAGAAATAGGCAGGGGAAGACGTTCTGACTCTACTGGAATTGGGGAGAATGGACTTTTTCTGAGTTGACTCAAAAATGCTGACAGCAAATGGCAGGTTACTGCTTAAGCACAGATGCCTCTTCATTGTGTCAACTTGGAAATGATCAGCACAATCTGGCAAATGCAATTTTTCTCACATTATGAGTGTATTTGGGCAGGTGCTATACTACACTGAGGTCATATATTGTTTTTATGTTTTTTTGTGTGTGGGTTTTTTGGTTGGTTTTGTTTGTTTTTTTACTCATACCAAACAGGGAAAAGATTCTCAAATACGTATTCAAAAAAGACTGGTCTTAAGATTTAGTGGGGGAATAAAAAACATTAATAAATATTTTATCAACAATCAGAATATGGGTAATTCCTATATGTGGGGGCTTTGTTAGTACATATGCTCTAAACCTCTACCAAATCCAGAAGGAAAAATAGTATTAAGGAAAAATCTAGAAAACATTATTTTTAAAAACTTTTTAAAGGTTATTTTTACTTCTTTAGAGAGAGAAAGAGAGCACAGGAGCTGGGAAGGGCCAGAGAGAGAGAGAATCCCAAGCAGGCTCTGTACTCACAGCCCCAACACTAGGCTCAGTATCACCAACTGTGAGATTGTGACCAGAGCTGAAATCAGGAGTTGGATGCGACCAGCGCCCCTAGAAAATATTTTATAACATAAATTTCTCAATGGCCTCTTTAATGGCCACAGTACATTCCGGTGTCATTTGCATATTTCCCTGTTTGGTTAAAGACCTTGTCACTCCCACTGTCACCACGGAGAGATGCCAGAGCTACTCAAAGTAGGCTGTCATTGGAGGGCTATGCCTGTGCATAAAGCAATACTTCACAGTCTGCAACAACAACAAAAACATAATTATGTCAGTAAGATTGGTGGCTTACTTGTCCTACTAAGAGATTAAGATCAGACATGGTGAAGAAAACTCCAGCATTAGGAGGTGCAGCTCGGAAGCAAGCAACAGACTAACGTTTTAGGTAAGCTGCTGAGCACTATGGCTATCAGACATATGTCCCTGAACCTTGCTGGCTGCATATGTATGAGATGACAAAACCCCAATGTATTAGTTAAGACTGAGCCATATCCTTTAGAGGATGTCACATTAGTAAGCATTAGGTAGGTAGCAATGTACTAAGTTCTAGAACATACAATAGTATAAAATATGGCCGTGCTTCAAGGAGTTTCAAGACCCACTTGGGGAAAACCATATTCAACAAAATGGAAGAATATGAACACAAGAGGACAAATATAGTATTATGAGTGCTATAGAAGTTCTAACAAAGGCAGGGATTCTGATATGTAAACAAGATGGAGAAGCCTGACTCCTAGTAAATTCTATACAAGTGTAGCTATAATAATTGTATATCATCTTTATGTTATTATGTATTTATATATTACATAATATTATAAATATAATAATATTACTACTGAAAGACCTATTATTTGCTAGGTCTTTTCCAAAATAGATTCACCATAATATTACAGATTAAAATAATTACCATAAATTTATAATTTAAACATCCAAGATTAGGCATTTTGTGAAAGATCTCATAGTGAGTAAATTACAGACCTTGGGTTTGAATCTGTGTCCAAAGATTTCAAAGGTTACACCAGATCACGTGACTACAGAAATCAAGGAAGGATTTATTCTAACACTTCAAGAATTATCAGGATCTGTGTGGTTAGAAGGCATATCATGTAAAGGTGTTGATATAAGCAATGGCAATGTGGCAGGTATTAGGATGGCACATAATGAACATGGGGAGATGTCAACCAGAAGTGGGGTGGGGAAGGGATGAAGAAAGAGTCAAGGTTCTAGAGAACATATAGCCAGAATCTCTAAGAAGATTCTTAGAGCTAGGCTTCAGATTAGAAACAGAATGTTGAGCGTATGTGTAACCACTGAAGGCTTTGAACCTGAAGAATCTAGTCTTTGAAACCAAATCTGACTTGACTACAGTTTCCTTATCTCTTCTTTTCTTTTTTCTTTTCTTTTCTTTTTTTTTTTCTCTTCTTATGAAAATACAAGAGCAAACAAAACTGATTATATCCCTACTGTCATGGAATGAAGAGAGACAATAAGATAAATACTAAAATAGATAATTTAATAGATGTTGATTAAGTTTAAAGGGGAAAGTAAGTTAGGGACAGAAGTAAGGAGTAGCTGGTAGGTGGTCAGGAAAAGCTTTATTGGGAAGGTGGTAGTTAAACAGAAAACAAAACAAAACAAAACTTGTCCTTCATTTTTCCTATTGCATTAATGCTTCCTCCCTCCAATGTGGTTTGGGATTATTACAAACAAAATCTTATATTTCTTTTAGAGTTATTTTTCCCTTCGGACTTTTATTTATTTTTATTTGAGGCACATGCATATTACCTTCAACCTACCATATTTTTATATATAAGCTTATGTAACGCTTTTATAACTGTTCAAACAAATTTGTTTTTATTTTGATGTAAGAAGTTTAAAGTTCATCCACTATGGTGTAGGAGAAAAAATGAATCTACAACAGATTTAATGTGGTTCCATTTCATCCCAGCTTTTTATCAAGAATAATCTCTCTTCTTTATTGGGTTTTTTTGGTCACATTCACCTAGGTTTTACATGACAAACACAGATCTCTGAATTTCCAGACCTTTTGATTCTTCTAGTTTTATATCTTTTCTTCTATAGAAATCTTGAATTTAGTTTTCCATCAGAAAACCATGGAAGACGATAAGAAATCTAAGAAATGTTAACAAATAACACTTACGATTCAGACAATGTAGGAAGTTTTCCTTAAATATTGTCACATACTATTCTCAATGTTCCTTGATTTACAGATTAGCTACTAAATTATCTATTGGTAAATGGAATACTAGTTCTCTTCTTACTTCTGTTTCCATTTATTCTTCTTTCTTTTTTTGGAATTAGATTATTAAAAAAAGATTGAATGGGTACAGTTATAACTCTTAAATCTTTTAAAAATAAAAACTTGAGGGGCGCCCAGGTCGTTCAGTCAGTTAAGTGTCCAACTCTTGGTTTTGGCTCAGGTCATCATCTCACAGTTCGTGGGTTCAGGCCTCGCATTGGGCTCTGTGCTGACAGCGTGGAGCCTGCTTGAGACTCTCTCTCTCCCTCTCTCTGTATCTTTGCTGCTTGCATGCTCTCTCTCTCCCCTCCTTCCTCAAAATAAATAAGTAAATGAATAAACAAACATTTTTTAACAAAATTAAAACTATAAACTCTCCAATGATATGAAACATTTAACAAAGTTTATTTTGGTGCAACTTGATATCCACCAATGTCATTTTAATTGGGACAGCTGGCATTTGTTCTTTCCAGTAGTTGGGGAAGATAGAAAACCAGTACATGATTCCCAAGAGTCTTAATAGGGAAATAATGGGGTTGTGCATTTTGTCCAAGACTCCCACTCCATGGAAACAAGTGGTCTTTATGGCCTATTCTGGACTTTTGCATTTTAAATATCAATGATCATAAATGTAGGTATGGGTAGAAGAAATAGGAAAGGGTTCATACAGAGGTAAAACACTGACATACTATTTTGGTCTTAGAATTTCAAAATAATGAAAAATGTATTGTGAATTTCTGAAAGCTTATGTAAAAAATGATCATCCATTAGCATCTGATGTGGTGGTTTGCTGCCCATAAGGCAGATACACCTACTACTCAAGTCTGCGTTGTCAAAAAACTTGGAAAGAATCAGACAATATAATAAAACATCAGCTCTTTCTAAGCATTGTTAAATGTTTGCAAAGTTGGATCAGAATTCACTGCTAATTTCTCCTAGTTAAGTCTTCTTTCAGCCTTTAATGCACTGGGTTAAAGTTATACGTATCCATCACTGTAGTTACTGGATTAAAGTCACATGTACCCATCACTGCCACCTTTTTAAGGAAGCATAGTAGAGTTTTTATAAGTAAGGACCCCAAAACCAGACTGCATGGCTTCAAATCTCAGCTCTGACTTAATAGTTGTATGATCCTGGTTTTTTCACTTATAAAATGAGGCTAATACTGGTATTATCAAATATTATTAGCACAGTGCCTAGCACATAGTAGGACCTGAATGTTGCCTATCATTGCTGTTATTTCAAAGGTCCATAAACCAGAAATATTATGAAGTCCATGGCTTAAAGAATTGTAATAAAAGACAAATGCAATGCCACACATACACTTTTTTAACAAGTTTGTTTGTTTTTGAGAGAGAGAGAGAGAGAGACAGAGAGGTAAACAAAGAGAGAGAGGAGGGGCAGAGAGAGACGGGGACAGAGTACCTGAAGTGGGCTTTGCATTGATAGTGGAGAACCCGATGTGGAACTTAAACTCAAGAACTGGGAGGTCCAAGTCGGATGCTCAACTGACTGAGCCACCCAGGCATCCCCATATACTTAAAAAAAATCTTTCTCTCAAATATTTACCTATAGTTGAAGTTTTAAATTTTACAGATTATCCTACTAGGCAGATGGAGACACCATTTACTAAAATGGGGGAAATAAAGAAAAGAGTGATATGGGGGAGAGGGAAGCTGTGGGAAGAGTTAAGTTTACAACAAGTGGCATAAAGGTATTATTTGAGGGCAGAGAAATGGATGAGATTACTTAGATAGGGGAGATTAAATAAGAAGAACTCTAAAATCAAGAACATAGTAACTTCAGCATCTAGGAGGTAGGTACAACAGCAGAAATGGCAGGTGCCTGGACAGAAGTCACAAATGGATGAGGACAGCCAGGTATGTGTAGTGTCATGGGTGACAATACTTCTAGAACAAGGGAGGGATCAAAGAGCAAAGCCAGTAATGATTAAGATGGTAACTGAAAAAAATGTTTAATGGATTTGACAATCTGAAGGTTATTGGTGCTCCTAGAAAGAGCAGTTTTGGCTGAGTTCTGCCAGGAAAGCCAGAATGAAGTGGGTGGAATACTGAATTTTGGGTTGCATTTATCATTAAAAAGTTTCGCAGAACTCAGCTATGAAGGAGAGCCAAGAAAAAAAAAAAGAGTAAGATGGATGTTAGGTCAAGAGAAAGGGTTTTTGGTTTATTTGATTTTGAGGTTAGTATGATCCAATAAATGATGATGAAGATTTGAAGGGTGGGAGGAGAATAAATGAAAGACTGAGTCCTTGAGTAAATAAGCCAGACAGGACTTGGTTTGTAAAATCAAAACCAAAGTATAATATGAAGAGAGTGGAGATGTGTGAATATGAGTGTTCTTCTACTGATTTCTATCTTTGTTTTCAAGCATGGCCTTCAGTCACATAGAAAGTGTTGGGCATGGACTGGGTCACTTGTGGATTTTGTGACGACAATTAACCACAAACATTCATAGTTGTCTGTCAGCCAAAGTGGTGGAGCATTGCTTAGTAAATAAGGGATGCCACGCTGCAGAGTGGAGAGGGGACTGGTCTGAGAATTAGGATTCCAGGGGCCCTAGTTGGAGATGGACCTCCAAACCAAGGTGTGATCTTGAGCTAAGCATTTGAATCTTTGAACCTCAGCTTTTTTTTTTTTCCTGTAGAAGGAGACTAAGATAGGTCATTTGGAATGACCAATAAATGATTGGTGTCACTCTGTTTCATTATAGAACATAAAGATGGTCTTCAAAACTGCACGTACATTACAGTCAAAATAATTACATATATACTTATTTTGTGTTTACAGGCTAAACTTTAAAATTTTCTAAATTTTCAATACACCCTTTATAAAATCTGTCCTCAGTTATCTGTGGGATGGATGTTTTTCAGTCTCTTAACAGTCTGTCATTTAGAAATTTAAAAATGATTTTATTACCTTAGTGTTTAATTATAAACATGTTCCCGGGGCATAAAATGTAGAATTAAATACCAAAGTCAATATGAATTTTTGGTACTATAGATGGGGTGCTTTGGAGGAGAAAATAACGTTGCTACCTACAAAATGTTCATCAAGGAGTTTCTACCTCTTCTTCCTCATTGCTTTAGTGATTTTTAAGTGTGCTTTATAAATATCCAATGACAACACAATCAAAGATGTGCAATGAATCTTTTCTTTCTTCTCTGACAAAAATCTTTGGTCTTAGCTAACTTAGGGTGTGGTAAAAGAAATTTAATTTTAGCCCTGGGGTATCCATTTTCTGTCACACAAAAAAATAAATATACATAAAAGTAATAAGATCTCATAGAAAACAGTGTGGGGAAGAGCTGCCTGATTTTAATTTTCTGAAATGCAAGAGAATGCAATTAACTCTCCGGTTGTGATTAGCCTGTTGAAAGCTGGGTCCCCTCAGCAAATTATAGCACCCACAGCACCCATAATGATGTCATATACTCAGTATTATTTATTTGTCTTCTGATTTATGGCCCTGGAAATGAAGTCATGGGACTTGTGGATTAATAATGAACAGAGCCAAGTTTAAGTTGCTGCTCTGTCTCTGCTCTAATTATATGTGTGTCCACTGGGCTTCTTTAAAGTGGACATTTGCCAGAGCTAGACCGAAAAGCACTTGCCTTGGTAGCAATATTTAAGAGGGCACCAAAACTCAGTGATCAAAATAAATAATAATTGAAAGCAATAGTTAAAATTCAAAACTACTATTTTAAACATCAAAATTGGTTCATGATCAATAAAATGTCAGAATTTTATTTTCTTTTAATTTTATTTTTTTAAGTTTATTTATTTTGAGAGAGACAGAGGGAGCACAAGCAGGGGAGGGGCAGGGAGAGGAGGAGATTTTCAAGCAGGCTCCCCACGGTCATTGCAGAGCCTGATGGGGGGCTTGAACCCATGAAACTGTGAGATCATGGCCTGAGCCAAAATCAAGAGTTGGACGCTCAACTGACTGAGCCACCCAGGCACCCCTAAAATGTCAGTATTTTCAATAAAGACAGGACTAATAACAGTTCATCTATACTGAAGTTTGAAACAAAAGGAAAGCTTTGTAATATTGATGCAGTCTTGATTTAAATGTTTGGTAAAATATCATCATAGATTTTTTTTTTTTTGCATTACCTATTTTTTTTCAAAATATTGCATTCATTACTGAGTTTTTAGTGCCCCCTTAAATTCTGCATCCAGGTAAGTCCCTCGCTTGCCTCACCCTACTCTTGGCCTTTTAGGCCTTTTAAATTTACCACCAAATAGCTGACACATAAGAAGCATTGTGCTTGTAACTTCTTTCTGTTTTTTAAATTTATTTATTTATTTTGAGACAGAGAGAGAGAGAGAGAGAGAGAGAGAGAGAGAGAGAGAGAGAAACTCAAGCATGCTCCACACTGTCAGCACAGAGCCTGATGTGGGGTTCCATCTCACGAACCATGAGATCATGACCTGAGCCAAAATCAAGAGTTGGACGCTCAACCTACTGAGCCACCCAGGTGCCCCCCATAACTTGTTTTTGCTGCCACTGAAGCATGGCTCCTTTTGGACACCAACCATCATTTCCCCCACTAAGTTCTCTTCCTTCTCATTTCTGTAAAAGGGTTATTTGTGTACTGCCCTAGACAAATTCTTCTGGATAGAATTCAATACTTCAAACAATCAAAACAACTTACTACATCAGGGGAGATAAAGAATATTTTCAAGGAAAATAAATTCCATTCTTTTTGCTCAAAATTGGGCAAACGGTTGCAAGGAAGGGAGTTGCAAGAAATAGTTTTTCAATAGGAGTAAGTTAGTGAATCTATGTACCTAAACCTAACATGTATAATAGTTATGTCCATTTAATTCTTGGAGCATAAAACAAATGAATGATTGCAATCAAAGAAAAATAAAAAGGCTGTGTCCAACCTCAAATGGTAAGTAAACAATTTTGGAACTCTGAAATATCTCAGAACCAACTCTGTAATACTTCCAATTTGTGAACTACTCTCCGTTTCAGCACTTACTCAAGGCAAAACTTTACAATGTGTGGGGATTTATGATGAGTGTATCAGTGCCAGTGCTCTAGCTGAACAGACTTAAAGCTCCATAAGGGAAAGAACTATGATTTCTGTTTGCTTATTTTTGTATACATGGCACCCCTAAGTATCCCTGTACTATCTATAGGAAGGGATTCACTTCACCATCGGTGCATGGGTATAAAGTACCAACTCAAAGCAATGACATATGGAAAGATTTTCTAGTAAATAAGCCAAGGGTGTGGAAGGGAAACTGGGCTTATATAAGGGTGAGGACTTTGCCAATTCTACTTTGAGATGGGCAATAGGAGGTTTTCTCAAGAGAAACCCTCTCCTCCTCACTGGTTCACAGAAGATGGATCTGGGAACTGGTACTGACATCCTTGACTTCCTAAGCCTTTTAAACTGATGTAAGGACATCTTAGATGGATTTCAAGGTCTAGTTTAAGTTATTCCTCACTCATAAAGCCTATGGGATTTATACTGTACTATATCATGTGGCTCTTGATTATATACCATCTTGAATTGCTCAGTGTAGCACATATGGTAACTTTCTATGAACCACCACCACCACAACAACATAGTTCCTTCCATCAAAACAGAGCTATCAAGATATCTGTCAAAATAATGATTCAATAATTCAATGACTATGAGGTGGATAGTGTCCTCTAGATTACTGCAATCTAGAAACTGTACAATACTACATAGTGACTACTGTTCCAATACTATGATGCTCATTGTTATGTTACACTTCTGTCTTATATTTACAGAGTAAATTTAATTTTATTCTTTCCTTTCCTTTTTTTTTTAATAGCTAAAATAATTCTCAGGACATAGCAAATATTCAATGAATATTTCCTAGCTGTTAAATTGAAAACTTTCTTTAAAAGAAGAGAAGCCTAATTGTAGAAATACAGGTGGTTTTATTTTGCCTTTTATCTGTTATACACATATATATTTTTAAGAAGCCTTCACACTAAGCATGGAGCCCAATGCAGGGTTTGAACTCATCACCCTGAGATCAAGAACCTGAGCTGAGATCAAGATTGGGTGCTTAACTGGGGCACCTGGGTTGCTCAGTCAGTTAAGCATCTGACTTTGGCTCAGGTCATGATCTCATGGTCTGTGAGTTTGAGTCCCACATAGGGCTCTGTGCTGATAGCTCAGAGCCTGGAGCCTGCTTCATATTCTATGTCTCCCTCTCTCTCTGCCTCTCCCCCATTTGTGCTCTGTCTCTCTCTGTCTCTCTCTCTCTCTCTCTCTCAAGAATAAATAAGCATTAATTTTTTTTTTTAAAGAGCTGGATGCTTAACCAACTGAACTACCTAGGCATCCTGGTTCTGTATTTTTAATTATCCTACAAGTATGTCTTATTTTCATCATCAGACAAAAAATGGTTTAAACTTTCCAAAAAGTAAGAACCTAAGTATCTGTGTTATGGCCAAGCGTAAGTGACTATACCTTGTCTAATTTGAAGGAAAATACATATTTACAAAAACTTAATATAACACCATATGATATGGGGCATGCAATTTTTTTTCCTCTCATCAAATAAAATAACCTCTTTACTATTATGCTACATTTCAATCTCTATGCTGAAGTCTACGTATGTCATGCAACAAATAAAGTAGCCAGTCTTTCAAATGTTCATGCTAATAGGGTTGCATTCTTGTATTTTGACTCCAAATTGATTAAAGCAACTGGAAATGCTGATGTTTTTTTCTAATCTTACCATAAAATTTAGAAAGTAACCGTGTGCTTGGTAGGGTCAACCCGAAATAAAAGATAAATATATATTTCAAAAGAGACGTCTGTTTACATCCAGCATGTTCTTTGTTTTTGTTTTTTAAAAATAATCAGAAACATCAGTTGGTCTCCATTAAAAATGCACTCAGCTAAAATTCACCTTTGTGGGTGTTGGGAGATCAGCAGTGAAATTTAGAAAAGTCACACAGTGAATAGGGGAATATTACCTAGCTACAGATATTTAAAAAATTCCTTAAATCTACTATCTATCCTGCTTATGGCTTTTTTAAATTGAAATAAAAACCTTGCCCAAATGAAATAGAGAACTTCGCTAATCTCCATTCACCAATGATGGCAGAAGCCCCCCATGGGTTATTAAGTCTGAGAGATGTGTGAACAAACATGATAATAAGCAAGTAAAGTGTATCGTAAAATATACTGTGTTCATTTATTGTGACAACTGGGGTGTAATTATACTAGGAAATGCACTGCACTTTAGTCAGTGAAAGTAATAAAATCTGAACACCAGGGGACCTTTCTCTAGTCTGCGCTATTAAACTACTTTTGAGGAGAAGGTGAACAATCTAAAAATATGGGAGGAATGTTCACTTTTATAGATTAGCAAAGTGGGGGTTAGTCAGATTCTCTTGTAGTCTAATAAATAAAATCTCTCTGTTTTTTCCTTGTTACTTGTGGATATATAGCCAAAGAATATTTTACTTCATTCCTGGATAATTATAATTCCTGAATTTGTGTGGATTATTTATGCTGTTCATCTCCCTGTCTCCCTCCAATTAGGAAACAGGAAACAAAAAGAAAAAAAAGCAAAAACCTCCATTGTATTGGAAGTACCTTTATGAAGCTCTAAGTAGAAAGGCAGGAAAAAAAATTACACAAAGATAAGGAGACAAAGGGACCCCAGAGATGATAATGACGCATGATGACAAGCAGGTGTAATGATTAAACCATTAACGGAGGTCACAAGGAAAGTGAAAGGACTGTGTAATTCCACATTAAGAAACCATGGGCTTCCTAGAGTGAACTGCAATTTGGGAAGTGTAGTTAATTGACTTTTATGACACTTTTTATGAAAATTAAAATGCATATCTTTTACTACCCTAATAGTTTTACTGGTACTGTGAGATTTATGTGCAGTGATATACCACAAAGCATATGCAACAATTCACTAAAGAGCACCAGAGTGGATTACTACCGTTTCCTTTTGTCCTTTGGCAGCTGAAAATCAAGATCATAATTACAGGCTTAGAGTCACCTACCAACTCAATGAACAGAACCACGTGGCTCCACATAAAATAGAAGCAATGCTCACATTAAAAACAAAATGAGTGTTATACCAGAGGGGCTTGAAGGGACTGCCTAGGGAAAGCTGGGTATTTTTTTCTGAGCACCAAAGGACTGATATTACTCCATTTACTGGCCCAGAAAGTGGCAGATTCTTTCAAGACCTTTCTGGTTAAATAAGGTTGTCCAATGAAACATGTGCACTGTGAGCTGCTTGGGAGAGAGACCTGATGAACCCAGACCTCTTTATGGGTAGGCCCACTGCAAATGCTAGATTTTAGAGCCCGTTCCTTCTAATACATTGAAGCACGAAACAAGGATTGGCTTCACTTTGATAAAACTGCCGTGGCCTGCATTTGCCCTGCTAAACCACAGATTACCAAAAGTCCATGTGATGTGAAAACAGCGATGTCAAGACAGTGAAACTATGCTGAGTTTTTTCAAATTAGGAATTGTAACATACTAAACAAATCGTGCCACACATATTCATTCCTCTAAACTTCTCAATTCCTCTAAACTTCACTTTCTAAGAGAAGTCTTCTCTCAGTTACCTAAGTCGATGTAGCCAGTCCCTGGTTCTGCCTAGTTACAGGCTTCTATTAGAGAAGCGCTTCTCACACTTGAATGTACATATGAATGAACTGGCATCTTGTTAAATGCAGATTCTGAATTAGTAGGTGTGTAGCGGGTGGGGAGATCTGTGAGTTTGTATCCCTCATGAGTTTGCAGGTGCTGACGGTCCTCAGACCACAGTATACGAAGTATTAAAGCATTTCTTAAATTGTAATGATCTGTACACATGCCAGCCATTTCTTCTTATCCATGAGCTCTCTGAAAGCAAATGCAAAGGCAGCATGGCAACAGATACCAATTACAGAACGCTGGCCAGTTTGGGGGTAGAGTAAGCATCTTACCCTCTATTACCTTCAATTCTCAAAACAACCATGCAAGAATCCTGCAAGATTTGTAATCATGTCCTCATTTTACACATGAAGAAGTTGAGTCTCAGATACATTAATCCACATGGCTGTGGCCCTATAGGTGCCAGGTGGCAGTCAGAATGCAATTCTATTTGCCTCCAAAGTCTGTTATCTTTGCACTGCACCCACAGACTCCTCCTTTATTTCAGTACGCCCAGATCCTAGCAGAGCATTTCATGTTATAGAAGGTGCTCAATACATGTGCTTGGATCTGTGAATATTTTATCTACAGACTGACCTTTGCTCATATTATCCCCCTTGGGTGAAGTAGTGTCCCTGCTTCTCTCTGTCCAGTAAGGTCCACCTCACTCCCATCATTTCCACTTAGCCCATGACTGTGTTTATCCTCTCTTCTAAATTAACATACAACAACTGGTGTTATACAATGAACATTTAAATTACTAGTTATCTCATTAGCAATGCATTTTATCCATTCTAGAATTATTTATTGAGTACACACGAAGTACCAAGTACTGTTTTAAGCACTTGTGATAGGTCACAGAACAAAAGAGACAATTCTTTGGGTCTCGGGAATCATTCTTCCAATGGAAACAGAAACTCTTTTGGTCCAGGGACCCAATCATATCATTTCCCCTACTTCTCACAGTGTTTTGTCCACAGCAAATGCACAATTAATAACAGTCTCAGACTTGGATAATTTACTCTGTAAATATATTCCTAATCCCCAGGAGAGTCCTGAGCACAAAGCCTTTCTATTTTTGCACAAGTGACTCTCAGAAGGTAGAATGATGCTTTCTCATCTCCTACTAGCAGTGCCCCAGGGCAGAAGCAGAGGTATTAAAGCCTCCTACACAGTGTTAAGTATCAGTTGGAGAGACAGGATTCACTAAAGTTAAATCATAGTAGTTTTTAGCAAAAAGAAATTTTCTATTAGGAAGTGTAGCAATGAGAGGTGGACAAGCCAAACTTGTGAAAGGTTAACTTCACCGTCCAAGATGATCCTTTTTCTTCCTGACACACCACGACTTTAGACTACAAACCTGCTATCTTGGAAAAATCACATGCTTATCATTTCGCGATTTTTTTTTTTTTTGTCAACGACATCTCAAATTTACACTATCTTTAAATAGAGGAAACATGTATTTTCCTGGGTTATTCAGAATGTTCTATATTCTACTTCATAAAAAGCATTACTTTCAAAGTCTGATCATTCACTGAAGGTATACAAAGGTTTTCTCTTTGAAGCTGCAGGCTTTATAAAGTTTTGTAGGCATGCTGGTCACATGATTTACCATGAACCAGTACAGGGTATAGGCCTGCTGAAAAGTGACTTAAAAGGAAGATAGGACTAAATTTGCTCTGTATCAGTTCTTCCTCATCTTTACAATTTGTTATATTGAGGACATCTGAATATATTAATTCATCTTGTGCATCCTCTAAAATATTTGACATGAAAGTAAAGAATGCATGTGAATACTCTCAATTTGACTATTTTATTCAACATTGAGAGACTGCATGATGCAATTTCTGGATGGCAGACCATGGGTTTTATGTGAGATAAGCCTGAATTCTTATTCTAATCAACATGGGAACATGGGCATACTTCTTTACCTTAGATACAGCTTTTGTGAAATAGATGTCAGTATCCTCATTATGGAAGGATGGTAAAATGAGGAAAAGAAAAAATCTTATAAAAACTCAGCCCATAGTAGATGCTCAATTAGTAGTGGTAATCATGATCTTATTAACAATTATGGACCCCTAATTATATTACTGTTTTTTAATCACCAAAAAGCACTTATTTAAGTACCATTAGCAATTACATTTAGCATTTAGCATGATCCCTATGCCAGTGAAATCTTCAGCTTAAAACATATTTGATATAAGTAGATATTTGAAAGGAGCTATAAATAAGTAGCAATACCAACGTGAAAGAAACAAATAGCTCAAGTCTTTGCCTTGTGTTTCAGGATTAATTCAAAGTTTCCCTTCTCAAAAGAGGAAGACAGCCCATTAATCAGATTTCTTTTTCCAAGTTCTTCTTTTTTATAAGACTTGGCAAGAAAGGCCTTTGGCTAAAATATAGCTTAAGATTAGTGTGGTGAGACTGAACTGTAGGCTACATTTTAGAAGAACCTTAAACATGAGTAAAAAGAGGTCTAGGGTTGAGGAAAAACAAAGTAAGTATATAGTGACAATGGATCACAGACCCTTGGAACTCTAGGTGCCTTGATGATAAGGTAAATGAAAACTTTTCATTTTATAACAAGGAAACTGAGGCTCACAAAGGAATACTGAGAAAGAATACTGTATCTGGGGGGATTCCTAGTGACCCAAGATCACATTTATTTAGCAGGTGGTAGGGTAGAGATGTGGGATGTTTTAGGCAATGAAAAAGGAAGAATGTATTATCTTCCATAAATGGCATTTTTTTTTTGAATGGCACTTTTCACAGTGGTTCAGTTGCTGCAAGTTTCTTCCAGAGTACAATTCTTTCGCAGATAAGGATAATACTTTATTTCCCAATCTATGGCAATTATCAGAGTATTATTCTAAAGAATGTCACAGGATAAGCAGAGAAGGATGTGCACTTGGGTTTCGTCATTGTCCTCATACTGCAGGGGGAATTTTGCCTTGAACTAGATTTTTCACAGCATGAATAGTGTGAATGGGAACTTTTCAAATATTCTTATGATTGCCAGCCAGCTGAGGAGGCTGATAATCAAATGAAAATTTGTGTTATTTCTTTTAAATCACTATGCCAAAAACATCCAAGATTATATTGAAACTGTTTCATAAATCTAGTTATAATGTTTTACTTACAAAAATTCTTAGGCAGAACTTCCTTTATTTCATTTGATAAAGTATGTATTATCTGGAAAGCATAGAACTAAGAAGATGACTTTAGAGATCATCTAGTCTAACAGTCCTCAAACCCAAGTACGTATGAGAATCACCTAGAGGCTCTCAAAATACCGATTTCTGGGACCCACCCCATACTTTCTAACTTAGGAGGTCTTGAATATGGCAAGAGGCAGTCCTAACAATTTCATAGGTTATGTTGACAGGCTGGTCCAGGAATGACAATTTGGGAACCGTGGACAGGCCAGCCCTTTCATTGTATGACCTCCTTTTTGGTTAAGGTAGGCAAATTCAAATGTTCTTGGAAATTATTTTTTAAACTTTTTTCTCAACCCCTCTAACCATCAAGCAATTTCTATTTCTTTAAAAAAATTTTTAAATGTTTATTTACTTATGAGAGAGAGAGAGAGAGAGAGAGCAAGTAGGGGAGGAGCAGAGACACACAATCTGAAGCAGACTTCAGGCTCTGAGCTGTCAGCACAGAGCCCGATGCAAGGCTTGAACTCACAAACGGTGAGATCATGACCCAAGCTGAAGTCAGATGCTTAAATGACTGAGCCACCCAGGGCCCCAAGCAATTTCCATTTCTGATGCTGTCAATCTAGACTTGGCAGACCTATTATGATTTAGGTAGCCTTGGAGGTGGAGAATACTCACCACCCTACTAAACTGATTTTAGGCAAATTCACTTAAAATACTGAACCAGAGCAATTAGGCCAATTAAGCCTCTTATAATTGGTACAGTTGTATATACAAATGCTATCTTTATCATACTTAATATGGAAAAGGTAAAACAACGAGAATATTCTGAATTACATCTATGTAACACCAAATGGGCATTTGGCTCTTCTGGAGCTGTTGCAAAGGCAACATTTAGAGAATTCTTCAAGGACACTGGTGGACTAAATCAGGGCACACAAGTGATAAGCTATTATAAGAGAAATTTTCCCCCAGAGAGCTTATGTTATTGCTAGAAAAATACTCCAATATTGCAAAATCTTATTAAAGCTTAGATAAAAAAGATCAAATAAGCAGTGTAGCATTTCATAATGATGTGATTATTCCTGCAGGTATCAGCTAATTAATGGGAGGAAAGTAAATTGAACAAAAAATAGTTACCTTGAAAGAAACTGAAGTCCCAGAATTTGTTACATTTCATGTAATGTACAATGCCATCTCAAGTGGAATTTGAAGAAAACAGAATGTAATGTTTTTAAATCCCTCTCCCATGGTATGTGAGCATGCACACACACTCACCCACATTTCCCCTGACAAATGCACACATCTTTACTCAAAGACTTTCTTTCTAGCTACATGAGACTCTAATTCCACATGGATTTTTACCATCAGGAATAAAGAGAATGAAAAATGCATTTACGGTAATGGGATAAAACATGATACCTTACCCATGCCAGATGTTATGTAATATATATACACATATATGGTGAGTGTTATATACATTATAATATATGGCATTATATACCATATATATGGTGAGTAATATAATATAGTATATTTATATATTACATATAAAAGAATTGTAGGGATGGACACAGACATCAGTTAATCTGTAAATTATGGACTTTGGGTGATTATAATGTGTCAATGTAGGTTCATCAATTGTAACAAATGTACCAATCTGGTGAATGATGTCAGGGGAGGTGATGTATGTATGCGGATAGGAGGCATATAGGAAATCTTTGTGCCTTGCCCCTTAATTTTTGTGAATCTAAACAAACCTGCTCCATAAATATAAAGTCTTTAAAAAATCAGGTAACTAATGGAGGCTTCAAGACACTAATCTTCAAATATTATGCAGCATTTAATATGTACTAGGCATGTGAGAAATCATACCAAAAATAGAAGACAAGGATGTAAAATACAGCTGGGGAATAAAGGTGTATACACACATAAGCAAACTAAAACCAAAAGCGAACCCCACACCTGTTAGAGACAGTAAACATTTGAAGACTCAGAAGCAGAAGAAATCACCTACTAACTGAAGACTGTCTCACTCTGGGTGAACTTGATTTGAGCTGGATCATCTTCATGGGATGAATTTTCCTGGGCAAAGTGGCAGTTGAGGAGAACAATCCAGATGAGGGACTCACTCACTGATCAGAGATGATGGCAAAGAGGGCATTCAGTGACTACCCTGATGTGTCTGTAAATATCTGTATTAAAGAGTGAATGTTCGAGCACAGGAGGGATAAAGCATGCTTTAGGGTTGTGTTTGTTGGGCAAGACAGTGGAGAACTTTAAATGATGAATGAGAGAATGCAGAGTTCCAAAGAAATGAATGTCAACAACCTACTGACATCAGAAAAGGGAATATTGGGGTTAGGGAGACTGGAATTTTCAGGTGACCTTAAAAGCACAAATGATAGTTTGTATTAAAGACCTACTCCATTTGGTTTTATACCAATATAGACTGCAGGGACTAAGCTAAAAACAAAGTTATGCCCTCATATAGCTCCGAATTCCATAAGACAGGGTGCATTCACAACTCATACAGCAGCCCCTCATACTGCACTCCATAGATTGATTTTAGTTTCATCATTTTTAGAACCTTATGTTTTTATCTTTTGCACTTCAACAACACTGAAAGTGCTTCCAGGTTTGATTTACAAAATCGTTGTCACTGTCAATAAAAGGAACATGCCCAACACACCACAATCCAGTTTAATTACTTCTGTGATGTCTCCTGTGGCTGAGAGGAAATGGTATTTCTCTAACACTTTCATGTTTTTAATTTAGTAAAATGGAGCACTTGCCATGAATAGGACCAAGGAGAGTGGATTCATGATTGAGGTCATGGAGGATGGACCCCATAGTTCTAGCAACCCTGTCTTACTCTGAGGGTGTGATGACTGCAGAAAGCCAGATCCTTGATTCTGGATTCCACCTAGTGAGCATTCAAGTGGAAACATGGCTGGGGTATTTGATGCAGCACGTCATGACCTGACGAAGCTTTGGAGACATATCCAAAGGTCTACTTTTACTCAGGATCATTCCCAAAGTCAGTATTGCCCTGAGCTGCTGGAATCCAGATGAGGCCTTGAAACCTTTCCAACAGGAGAAGCCAAATATCAAAATATACACTGTGCCACTGGAGTGAAGAAACCAAGCAAAATGTATTCTTTATTTTCTGCTACATATTCCATCTGTTTCTCTCCCTAAAGGGTCATATGTTATATATTTATAAGAAGTATTCACACCTACACGAACAGTTTCCTCTGTCCCCGTCAAATGCAGCCTCCTCCTTGCTTGCGACCCATTTTTTTTTTTAAACATCCTTCTGTATCAGCTCATCCTTTTATGAAACTTGTTTCATTCTGAAATCATTTCAAGTTAAGAAACGCCTTTGTACCTTCCTATCTCACCAAATCCTGGGGAGATTAAGCCTCAGGCTCTACAGGCCATTTTCTGAGAGATGTGAATTTAGATCATTAGGGTCATTAAAATCATACACTCCATAATACCCAGAGCTAACAGATCATCCTTGTACTTTATGCTGCTGTAGAATGCTACCAGAGAAGTAACAATGTCTAACAGCACTGTGCTGCAGAGGAGACCATAATTCCTCCCCATAAAAGAATCCTACACTTTTTAATTGCAATAGTAAATCTCATTAAAGACACAGAATGCTTTGTTCAGGGCAGGAAAAGGGATCACTGGTAAAGGTACATTTTATTCACAGTAATATTTTTTTGCTTTATGACCAGAATTATTTCTAAATGCAAGCACAACGTTATTTTTATCATGACCTTTTTCTGGACTCTGCACATTTCCCTTGAGCTTTCTATCCCTTCTCTACAAATACAAGGGGCCCATGGTCTTTACTATTAATCTCATAGTGACTTTTCATGATCTGGGCTTCATGCATTCTCTTGTGTTACCCCCTTGTGTTTTCCAAAAACATTCAAATACTGCGGTGCTAATCTCTGACTTCATTTTTTCTCTGTGTGTGTTCTTTCTGCCTCTACAACTATATATAGAGAAAACTGAGATATAATCAATGTAATGAAACACTCAGTGCACATTCACTGGTCAGCACAATTCTGAACCTTACCTGCTCATTTTCCATAACATACATTGTCATTCTGATTCAAGCAGAAGAACCTTGGTAAATATTTTGCCTGATTTCATTATCAAAGGTTAAATTATTATCTTTGAGAAACTCAGGCTGTCATAGAAAAATCACAGAAAATCCCCATCTCTCTTTCATAATTGGTACCTTTTTTGTAACAGAACGGGAAGTTAATGACAGCATGCACCTCAGACAGCTATGAATTGTTAACCCATCTTTAGAAGCAGCAACTGAACAGTTGAAGGGAGTAGCAGGTTTCCTGCCACAGAATGCTCAAATTTAATATAAGAATCAAGAGTGAGATGAAAATGGGGGAAAAAAAATCTGCAGTGTTAACTGCCAGTCACTACTAACTTCTATAGGAATTTTGCATCTGGGAAATTTGAACAGCATTTACACTGAATTAACCCCTCTTGGAAAGGAATTGTGGGTACAAATAATAATATGAGCTTGGAGTTAGACATACATTCATATCTGTCTGTGTAAATTATTAGCCATTTTAGACCAAAGAAGTTATGTAACTGCCCATACCTAAGTCTTTTCATTTGTAAATTGAAAATATTAAGATTTTTTGAAGTTTGAGAAAGTAAGGTTTATAAAATATCAACAGTATGCATATGCCTGTTAATTATGTCACTAACATTAAAATACACTGGTGTGATCTACATAAAAGTATTTTGTAGTCCTTATGCACCAGCTATGTATATCCACAGAAACAGAGCATATAAACAACTTGCCTGATCCAACCATTTCCTTCCAAATTCAATCACAATTATATTCTTTTAAAATAAAATATCCAATTCGCAAAGTCTAAATACTTTTGATCTTATATTCTTTTAAAATAAAATATCTATTTTTGCAAAGTCTGAACTACACCTTCTTTATTAAATTTTTTTTTCTTAATATTTATTTTTTTTTTGAGAGAGAGAGAGAGACAGTGAGAGAGAGAGACAGCGCAAGTGAGGGGCAGAGAGAGAAGGAGACACAGAATCTGAAGCAGGCTCCAGGCTCTGAGCTATTAGCACAGAACCTGACATGGGGCTCGAACTCACAGACCATGAGATCATGACCTGAGCCAAAGTCAGAGGCTCAACTGACTAAGCCACCCAGGTGCCCCAGATACACCTTCTTTAAAAACCTACCCATGACAGTCTCTTCAACAAACGATACTGGGAAAACTGGATGGCTACATGCAGTAGAATGAAACTGGACCACTCTTACACCATACACAAAAATAAATGCAAAGTGGATGAAAAACCTAAATGTGAGACAGAAAACCATCAAAATCGTAGTGAACACAGGAAGTAACCTCTTTGACCTCAGCCATAGCAACTTCTTACTAGACACGTCTCTGAAGGCAAGGGAAATAAAAGCAAAAATGAAGTATTGGGACCTCATCAAGATAAAAAGTTTCTGTGCAGCAAAGGAAACAATTAACAAAACTAAAAGGCAACTTATGTAATGGGAGAAGATACTTGCAGATGACATATCTGATAAAGGTTTAGTATCCCAAGTATGTAAAGAACTTATAAAACTCAGCATTCAAAAACCAAATAATCCAGTTAAAAAATGGGCAGAAGCCATGGATAGATATTTTTCCAAAAAAGACATACAGAAGGCTAACAGACACATGAAAAGATGCTCAACATCTCTCATCATCAGGGAAGTATAAATCAAAACTACAATGAGATATCACCTCACACCAGTCAGAATGGCTCAAATTAACAACACAAGAAACAACAGGTGTTGGTGAGGATGTGGAGAAAGGGGAACCCTCTTACCTTTTTGGTGGGAATGCAAACTAATGCAGCCACTCTGGAAAACAGAAACAGAACTACCCTATGCTCCAGCAGTTGCATTACTAGGTATTTACCCAAAGGATACAAAAATGCTGATTTGAAGGGATACATGCACCCTGATATTTATAGCAGCATTATCAATAATAGCCAAATTATGGAAAAAGCCACCCAAATGTTGAGTGACTGATGAATGGATAAAGAAGATATACACAATGGAATATTACTTATCCATAAAAAATGAAATCTTGCCATTTGCAACAATTTGGACAGAACTAAAGAGTATTATGCTAAGCGAACTAAGTCAGAGGAAGACAAATACCATAGATTTCACTCATATGTAGAATTTAAGAAACAAAACAAACATAGGGGAAAAAAGGAGCAAACCAAAAAACAGACTCTTAACTATGGAGAACAAACTGAGGGTTGCTGGAGGGTAGGTGAGTGGGGGGATGTAATAAATGATGCAAGGAGTACATGCATTGTGATGAGCACTGGGTATTGTATGTAAGTGGTAAATCACTAAATTCTACACCTGAAACTGATATCACCTTTCGTGTTAACTAACTGGAATTTAAGTAAAAATTTGGAGACAGAAAAAAACAAAAAACAAAAAACAAAAAAATTTAAAAAAATAAAAACATTCCCATGATAATCTGATTCTATAAATTTGGAGAATTATTTAACATTTTACTCTATTCATATATCTTCTTGATTAATAAATGGCTACTAAATTATTTACTGTTGATACTTATTTAGTATTAAACAGGATTCTGAGAATTCACCATCATTAATCTTCATTTTGTTCAAAGGGTTTTCAGTGCATCAGTTCTGGGGAGGTAAAAACCATTTTAAAAAAGTAAATCTAAACCTCAAGTTTCAAAAATGCATACCTCAGATTCACAGTCTCCCTACCCTATCCTGGACCCTGCATGTGCTGTGTTGCCCTAGCTGGAAAGAAAAGTGAGAAACCTGAGCACAATACACTCTGAGAGAATGAGAAAATTATTCAGATACAGACCCTAGTCATAGAGCTCTTCGAAATTTCATGTAGTGGAAGTTGCAACCACTGTAATCCCTTAAGGATAGTTAACCACGGTGACTGGCGAACCTTCTTTCAATGGAGCCCTAGTCTAGTTGGCCTCTGGTGGGATATCACAGTATTAGCCCAGTAATGCAAACATCAAAGACCACCTCTATATTTATATAAGCCCAGCACTGATGAGCAATGACATCAGAGCCAAGTGAAAGTCTACCCAGTCAGAACACTAAGTGAGCCAGAAAAATTACAGAGCACCAGCAGTGGGAAAAATTCACCTGGGCCTTCCTTCTTGACTTCTGGTGTAAAACTGACACCACTTACAAAAAGTAAAGAGCTATTCAGAGTCACAAATCATTTACCTGCTCAACAATACAGGGTACTAATCTGGATCATTCAAATACAATAATGTTCTATACCATTGTTTTGGGGGTGTTCTCCCCACTTGATTTTCTTATGCAGATAAAGCTTAAAAATGTCATTTCACTGCTCAATTGTAATACGAAAAGACCAATGTCTTTTAGGTATTTACTTTTATGATGTCTATTACCAACAAGAACAAAGATACATTTATATGACATAGAAGACAATATTTCTATTTTAAAGTACGTTTCTCTGTCATATATGATGCTTTCCTTTCTGTTTTTTATTGCATTTTCTGATCAGCGTGAACACTACCTTAATTCTTTTGGTTTAATCTAAGATAGGTCTGACCCTGTTTCCTCATAGATAATTTTTCTATGGCATTATCCGTAAATACTGCTTATGCATTGCTTTAAACAACTTAAAGGATGCCATGTAGAAATGCTTGAATGATCCAAGGTCAGTAAGATTCACCATACAGTGAGGATCTGGTTGTGGACAGAGCTAATTGCTAAATTTTATTCATCCCTAAATGGTACTGGCAACAAATCAGCTCACAGCTTAATACTACTGGCAGCTCTAAATGGGACAGAAACAATGTGACTTTGATCCAGCTATTTTTATATGTGTTATGATTCACTTCCAGTAGATATGATATTGATGCTCAAATACTGGATATTGGATTCTCTTGACAAACAACAAAAAAAGTGAGAAACAAAGCTGAAGGTATTTTTAAATGTCATGGTAACAAGTCACAGTCAAATCTAGTTTCAGTGAACATTTCTAATTCTCATACAAAAGATATGATAAATTCCTATCAGAAAGATTTTCTTCTGGCAAATTTAGAATTCTGAAAATAGTCTTCTAATGGCAGAGACCATACCCTCCTAGCACCAAAATAATAGCACTATGATGTATTATTCCCTTATGGTAACAGACACCATTGAAGCTGAAGTATAATTTAGCACACAATTCTGCACTAATGTAATGTGACAATGTTATTATGTTCACTATTTTCCATGTGATCATAGCCATATTCATCTTCCCCAGTCTGACATTAAATTAGCTAATAAAGTTATATTCTATTCTGTACCACAGGGTGAAAGCAGTGAAAGGATTACTGTATAGCATAAGGGTTTGATGGTGGTATGTATATGTGTGTGTGTGTGTTTGTGTGTGCACAAGCATGAATAGGTGATATGTTGGTTCTATATAGTGACTGTAACGTAAACTCCTGGCAGAGACCTGGCATATAGCAGGCACTCAGTAAGTGGTTACATGGACGAAAGAGTTGACAAAAAGCTACAATATATGATACATTAGAAAAACGGTTACTCTAAGATTTCAGAAGAGGGGAAAGCTAAGGCTCAGATAGGAGGACTATCAAAGTTTCCATGGGATGAAACAGTTAAGTAGAGATTGAAAATGAAATTATATTTCTTCGAGCAGATATATAGTAAAAGGAATTCATTCCAGGTGGAATGAGAGCATTCCCCAGGAGGATAAATTAGCATAAGCAATGGTGAGGAAATTGGGGAAGTGTAATGTTGTTCAGAAAGCCATAAGTAAGTTAATTGGCAGTAACATGCCATATGGACAAGGTTCTGCAAAAGATAAGGATGAAAATGAAAGCTAGGGTCAGACCACAGAGGTTCATGAACTCCAACTCCAAACTGATGAATTTGGAGAGTATTGTTAACTGCTGAGTATATATTGGAAATCTTCATGCAAGATTCATGCATCTAGTCAACACAGATGTAGTAAGTTGCCATTGTTACCAATTATATGCATTATGATGTATAAAACACTGGGCTTATGAGTGGAAAAAAAAAAGAATATTGCCTGGGAAAAGCACATGGTCTTACAATATAGTCTTACAGGGAGATAAGACCAAACCTAAATAATATAAGGCCAGGAAGTGATGGCTGATAAAATACCATCAACAAAGCACTACAGCAGTCAGAGGAGGAAAAATATTGCCTCTGATTAGGAAAATCAGGAAGAGCTGGTGATACTAAACTAGGGAGAATAGGAATAAAGAACAAAATTAATAAGGAAGCATAGGATGGATTGGAAGAGAAAGGGATAAGAAATGGGAAACTTAACCAGAAAATTACTACAAAAAGCCAAAAAATATAGTATTGATATGGAAGAATCAGGCTGAGCCCACTACACTACACTACCCTACACATGTACACATAGCCTTACTTTTCTCAATGAGTAGGTCATTTGTGTGGCAATCTTACAGGGGGAAAAAAGGGTTTCACAAACACATTTCTTTCAAAGTAGCCTTTGGCATCACTTTGCATAAGTGCCTCTTTTTTGAAAGATTCCTTTAAGTCCATTAATTAGTACGATTTACCCAAGATTATACTTACAAGCTAAAAAGTATTCCCATCTTTCCATTGTTAATTATATCTCCAGGCTAACATAAATAAAATTTTCTAGTTACTTTAACCCATTCTATGAAATTTATCAGAGAAATGATAGTCAGAAGGTCTATTTTGGACACAGTGTGTCTTATTTGTGTTCTTTCCCCCTTTTAAAAGCTTTATTTCTATTTTCCTTTTTTTTTGTTGTTTTTGTTTGGTTGGTTTTCTGTGGAGTTGAAGGATGCTGTCACAGAATTTATGGATAAATACCTAAACTACAGATGGAAATTTCTTTAAGAAATGAAATGTCCTAAATAGCTTTATTTAAAAAAAAAATCAAACTATACAGGAAAGGAGTTTGTTAAAATCCCAGGAATTACATTAATTCTGTTTGTGTGACTCACAGAAAAACAGGGAGATGCAGAAATAATGTTCATTTTGATGAACATAACAATTGAAGAAAATATGGCATGCTACTCTTATTGCCCTATCAATTGCATGTCTTCAAAGTACTTAAAAAAAAAAGACAAGAGGCCCCAAATGGAGTCGTTTATGCTAAATCCCACATTCCCAAACCAAGATTTAATTTAATTACAGTTTCAGCCATCCCAGAAACAGAATCTTAATTCAGTCAATCAGGACTACCCTGATCATCAATATTTAGGTAATCTGCTTCATAGATCCCTGTCATTCCCTAAAGAAAGTTACCTTTTCAATAACCAACATGATTTTTTTTTCTTTTTTGCCAGTATTACTTCCTTGTCCCTGCTCTCTTCTGCCTACAATTCTTTCATTTTATACAGATCCTTGGAGCTCCTTTCTATCTTATAGATTGGATGCTGCCCAATTTGAATCTATTTTTCCTTAAATAAACTCTTAAATTTTTTAGGATGCTTCAGTTTACCTTTTAATAAAGGTAATGGTGACTGGTGTTCCTTCTACAAATTAAAGTTGATATGCAAATAAGATTTTCTTTTAAATGTTGATTTATACATACATATCCTCACCACCAAAACTCCATGCACAAACCAAGAAAGCATTTCACATTTCCAAAATCCCATTAAGAGGTAATGATTTAATCAAAATGTATGTATTCTGAGAGCCCTCCAAAGTCATTTTAATGCTGCTCTGTGCAAGAAGCATATCAGGAGACACATTTATTGAATGACATTTACCTTATTTACAAGAAAATAACAAATAGCCTTATCATTATCATCACCACTACTATCACTCAAGAGCAGCATTCAAATAATTTTCTGTAAAATGATGTGAAGACAGCATGATACTTAGGGTAGGATCTTCATGTTCTGTTAGGAAATGTCTAGCAAATACATAGAGAAAATTATATTCTTCAAATTTAACTGGTATATGAGAATACACAATCTGACACAACCAAATGGCAACTATTTTGTAAAACATGGAAACTAGATTAAGTTTGGCAGAGAAAGTTCTTTAGCAAAATGAAAAACATTTTTATGCAATAAAAGCTATCTCAGCTACCACATGTAGTCATACATCTGTCAGGATCATATTCAGGATTAAAGATTTACCATAATAAAATCATAACAAATTATCAGTCTTCTGGTTGTCTTTGAAAATAAATTTATGTTATCTTCTATGGGGCAGGAGCAAATGCAGGAAGTTATAATTCTGCACACATATGTACATATATTTATCAAAAGTATATAAAAGTTTTATATTTGCTTTGCTTTAGGTACATATAAGTACATAAATTACTCATTGAGTCTTCATTTAAGGTCATTTATAGAACTCCAAATATGGTTATTTTGTGTGTGTGTATATGTGTGTGTGTGTGTGTGTGTGTGCATGTGCAAATGTATGATGGATACATGTTCATTGCTTCAAGTCTGGTATAATTTATGGAAGATGTCACTGGTAGGATGGAGACAAAATACTTCCCCATCTATGGTGGTGTGATATTTACACTTCTCTTCCAAGTACTATTTTACTTTGTAATAATTGTTTATTATTCCTATACTTAATTTCTGAATAGAAAATCTGAAAATAGCTGCTGAGTTGTACCATATCACTAAACTCAGTTTCAGGGAATATTTTAGTTTGACCTCATCTTCAATATTGCAATACTTATGTGTACTGACATAAATAGAGTTTCAAATAGAGAAAGATCAAAGGCAAAAAACTCCAGTCTTTAAATCCATACCCAAGCCCAGCCTTTGCCTAGAAACCCAAATCTTCAATCATCGCATCCCCCATCCCATCATCCTAGAGCTTTTTCTTAACTGTCGCTTTTATGATATAAATCATTCATTCTGTTTTGCAAGCAGGAGCCTTTGTCAGAAAAGTTTTCTCAGTATAGTGAAATTTATTGTTTTGTAGAAAATGCTTTTTATCATTTTGATGAAGTGCTGTAAGGCACAATCTAATTGAGAATTAAGAAACAGGACTTCATCCTATATACCAGTTAATTCAGTCTTAAAATTCTCACTGAAGTCATACCATTAGATATTCCATGATATCATGTGAATGCTGTGTTTCTTAGTCATGCTATAAACAATACAATTGTGAGACTAAAGGAAAAAAAATCCACAGGTGCTTAAAGTATAAGAGAGACCACTTGAAGGACAATGTTTAAACATACTGTTTTTAAAATAAAAGGCAGATATTGCTTTAAGAAAGATATAGAAAGAGAAACATAATGAGATGTGTCACTTTTCATGAAAATTACAGCCCTCAATATATAATCTTCTGGAATTAAAGATTATTTAATATAAAGCAGTAAGGAGTCTCTTTCAAAAACTAGAGGAGGATTGTCATATGTAGGAGATGAAAAAAAACAGATTTTTGACAAGGTGACCATTAGCAATTAAAAAACATTACAGTAAACGCTTGCAAACTAAAGGCTCACCAGCATCACAGCATTTAGCTAAAGGCATCCTTGATTAATACTTGATTTTTTTCAAAAATGCCCTTTCTGTAAAACCAACTGCTTCTCATTATGACAGTTTGACTTACACATAATATAAAGACTCACAGTAACTGGAAGCAATGATGAGTATCTGAGTCCCTACTCAGAGGGGTACTTACGGTCATTGCAGAGTGGACCACTGAAGGAAGTCATACTACAGTCACAGCTGAAGCCATCCCATTGCTGCAAGCACACACCTTGATTGGAACAGGAGTCCTCTTGGCAGGTTGTGCTGGGTCCTGCAAAAATAATCCAAAAGAAACTTGGGTTCTTTAAAAAAATCCACAAATGTTTTATACATGAGCTAGGTCACATATAGTAGTTGCCAACACCTCAAATTACATGACCAAACCAGTTTTGAAAGTTCTAGTTCACACACCTGAATTAGGAACAGAGAAGCTGTAATATGAAGGTTTTCTGAAGTTTCAAATATAGAACAAAATACATTATAATAGTAAACTAAACCAACAAATAGTAAAAGCAAGCACATAGCTTCTAGTATGTTCATGGTCGCAAGTAATCTCATTCCATCATCAGTAATTCTCTATCACCATTTGTATTTTAGAAAAATGCATGGATCTCCTTAACTTCTGACCAATGAATAGAGACACCATGAGAAATGGAGATTAGAGCTTTATGAAATTGAGATAAAGATTGGCAAAATAACTGAAGAGAGTTATGCAAAAATGCCCTAGAAGCTTCCAGAAGTTTCCCTGCACAAGCTATGGATAAAGTTATGGTTGTTGGGTGTTTTGGATAGGTATGTTGGCAAGTATCAATTCACATGCTTTAACAATTTCATGCAGTTAAACATAAAATGAAAAAAGTCTGTAGAAATGACATGCCCCCATTTAACGTACAAGTAAAAAGAATTCTAGGCTATTTCTAAAGAATCGTAACTAGAACACTGGAAAACAAAGAACTAAAAAAAAGATGATCAAAGCACTAGAGGCAATCACTATACAAACATATTCAAGACTGAAAGCCTTTATGCAGACTATGCTACAAGACGAGGCTTCTTGTACAATGTTCAAGAAGAGAGAAATTAAATCTGAACCCAAACAACAGTCACTGAAAGATGTAAAGAAAATGTCATTTTGGGGTTTCCACCGTGTATTGCGGGGTTTCAGTCTTGTTTTTTACACACAGGGCTATCTACCTTGCAAGTCAGCTTTCATCAATGCAACTTTGTCAGCAAAATAAAAAAAAAAGCAAAATATATTAAATGTTAGTAAGCAATACCAAAATGGGGCAAACACAGAACGTTCAGATTCAAAACGCATGCTGCTATAAAGGGGGAGAAAAAATGCTATGTAGAGCAAACAAATTAATACTAACAGCCATAAATCTTAAGAGAAGCCAAAAATGAGAAAGCAGTAATTTATTAGAATTTTACTGTATATGTATATATAATGGTTAGTTGAGCTGATGACATGTAATGAAAGAAATTAAAAGAGCTTCTGTATTTTTTTCCTCTCTTGGATAGATATGAATGCGTTACCAAAGGAATTGCATTGCTTATTTGGAAAATGTGGCACCATTTGTCATGCGCATATACAGTGTAGACTATGGTCATTAGCAGACCAATGATCCCTTTCCATTTCTTTTTCCCCTCTGCATCTTTTTATCTTGCAATTGCAATTAAGGCTTAAGACTGTAATGCCAGCCATTCATTGCCAACAGCTGGACTTCAGAGTGACACCAAACTATCAAAATGTACTATATATATATTATTTGGGTGGCTGAGAGAACTAAGGGATAGAAAAAGCAAACTGCAGTCTAATTCCTCTTACAAAAAATCCCTCTACAAGATTTCAGTGTTCTTACAAGGCTGGACATATACTACTTAAGGATCTCAGACTTATGTCAGTATTTTCTCCATCTTCATAATTCCCTTCAACTCTTCTAAACTGCTTTGGGAATATTTATTACAATAGAACCCCACTAATAGGGACTGTCTTAGTGAATGGTCAAAACAGAATGCAGTCAATCTAAACAGCTTTAGAGTAGAAAACTAAAGATGTTTTCTAGTAAACACTATTTTAGAGGTTTTATGAAAATATGGAAATGATACCAGGCCAATTAACACTGAAAGCCTTTGAGGTAACTGCTTTAGTGAATAAATGAGAATTACCTGTAATTAGCCTTTGTGTAAATTGACATTTTCATGAAATGTCTTTCTAAACATGCTTGTTACAAAAGTATTTCTACTATAATTTTCTCAGTATTCTTCATAGAAAGTTATTGAATTTAGCCTAACCTATGTGAATGTTCACAAATTAAGAAACCATAACACTGTAAGAACTAATTATATAACAACAACAACAATAGGTATACTAATAGTAATAAAACTAATAGATGTTATCAATAATAATATTATTATTATTATTATTATTATTATTAATTTCTCAGACCTGGAAGCCCTGAACAGATGTAATAGTTTTTATCACTTAGTTCATCAAAGAACTAAGAACCACTAAATTGCTTAGTTTTTGTTGTTTTTCCAATCTATGAGAGGTAAGTGGTCTAATGATCTTTATCCCATGGAGTTAGAGACTGAAAGTAATTATTGTTTGTTTAAAACAAACAGGGGCTCCTGGGTGGCTCAGTTGGTTGAGTGTTCAACTTCAGCTCAGATAACGATCTCACGGTTCATGAGTTCAAGCTCTGCATCGGGCTCGCTGTTCTCAGCACAGAGTCTGCTTTGGATCCTATGTCCTCCTCACTCTCTGCCCCTACCCCACTTGTGTACACTTTCTCTCTCTTTCAAAAATAAATTAACATTAGGAAAAAAAAAAAACAACAACAACAACTCTTAAAGCAATACTCCTTCTCACATTCCCTCCTGGGATAAGCCTGGGAGCAGGGAGTGGTGCTGGCCCACTGCGGGTCAGGTGCTGTTTCATTAATTCATAGCAGCTCCCTGACTTGCCCAGCACAAGGTAAGAGCAGCAATAGGAACTGGTTTAGAGCTAGATTATTGTGTTCACTTTTGCTCTTGTAAAAATCATCAGAAATACAATTGCAAAATAATACCAAATTCTAAAAATGGTAAAACTGCACTCCTAAAAATGAATCTGCCCATATTGTGGAGCTGCAACTCAGCGTACCTGCCAAACTTTACGTGCGCAGAGAGACATGCTTTATTATTCTTATTTTTCATTATCACAACCGTCTTTTTTTTTTAATGTTCATTTATTTTTGAGAGAGAGACAGAGTATGAGCAGGGGAGGAACAGAGAGAGAGAGAGACACAGAATCCGAAGCAGGCTCCAGGCTCTGAGCTGTCAGCACAGAGCCCCATATGGGGCTCGAACTCATGGACCAGACCATGAGACCATGACCTGAGCCAAAGTCGGACTCAACCGACTGAGCCACCCAGGCACCCCACAACAGTCTTTTTATACTCAGGTCTTAGAAAAGAATGCATGCCTCTGTATGACAAGACATATTTTTCAAAATACTCACCTTCTAGAATAATATTTAAATATGGACAGGCATTTACACAAGACAAAGCCCTGAATTTATTTTTTCCTTTAGTTATGTAATGTTCCTTTTATTTTGTCACTGAATAAAATTGGGAACAAACCACAAGGACATGTGTATTAAGTGGTTAAGTAAAAGGATATGTCTGAAAAGGAAAAGAAGTGAAGGTAAAACTAAAATCTCTGGAAACCAAAGAAACAAGAGACGAAAGTGTTTTGATGCCTGGACTTTCAAGTATGGCAAACTTGGGTTCAAAGCTTCCATCAACCATGAACGAGCTGTGTGATCTTAAGGTCACCTTACGTCTGTGAGGCTCAATTTACTCATCTAAAAAACGTCAGTACTACCTAATTTACAGAGTTTTAAGGATGCAATGAAATAGCAGATGTAAACTTACTGTCACTAGTGCCAAGTCAATGGTAGCTTTAATAAGTAAGTATTTCTGTGGCTTATAACAGTTCTGGGGCTGAATTTAGATGCTATGCAAAGAGTGTCTGAATTAAAAAAAATTTTCACTGACTTTACGTACGAAAGTTACCTTACCTTAGTTTTAGTACTGAGCTTATCTGAGCCTGATTATTGGTGGGTTACCAGTCTCTATTTTCTCTTAGGTAGGTAGGAAAATGCCACCTAGCAGTAGTTTTCAAAGTTTGGTCCTTGGAACAACAGCATCAGCATCATTTTAGCAACAGGTTAGAAATGTAAATTCTAGGATCCTGCTGAATCAGCAGTCTTAGGGGTAATGTTCTGGAATTTGTGTTTTAACAATTCTCCAGGTGATTCTGATACTGGCTAAAGTTTGAGAAACATTCATCTAAAGGGACTTGCAAAAGGCAAGCTTCCTCCCCCAGCTAGTGTGCTATATAAGTAAAAGCAGCTATGACCCAATGAAATTAGTTAAAAATGGAAGGCAGCAAGTGGTTATTCGGAAAGACCAAGAACTTTTTATATGAAAGGGACTTAGAGATTTGTGGGTCTTGTCAGGTAGGAATGATGGAAAATCTTCAAAGATATTTGGTTATTCACAAATTTATACCACTTCTATTAATATGAAAGTTCAGTGATTCCAGTGTGATTTGGATTTAAAGTTCTATAACACAACTATCTTTACAGAGGTAATTCATCAAGCATCTAGAATTTGATCACTATTTCTAAAAATATATGTATATCATCAATTACACATATGACAGGTTTATCTAAGATTATTCCTAGGAACTTCATAGGATAGAAATAATCATAAATTAAAAGTTCTTAATCTTGGTGTTGAAATGAAAAAATCAGGGAAGTGTTAAGGTAGAAACGCAAGGGCATGGTAACATTCTAAGAATAAAGAAAAAGGGGGTAAAAAGAGGGTAAGAATTATTAAAGCTCAGATTATAAGCATCACATATAAGGTAAGGAAGGAACCAATGTCATAATCTACTAAATGATTTCAAATGTTCAAATAGTACTCTGCTTATTAGATTATGTTAGGAAATAAAACCAAATATCATTTCCACAAATATTTTTTCTCAGTCCACCTTTCCTCTCATTAGTTTTCCCTTATACCAACCCACTCATATCATGTATGTGTCAGTGGTAGGGGGTCATATGTGTGTGTTTGGATTTCTATCTTGTGGGTGTTTAGCTGTGAACGTGTCTGTCTGCTCCCAACATCTCTTTGTAGGTGAGAAGTCACTTGCCAAGCAACTTGTAAAAAGGCCTATTTTTGAAAAAAAAAATATTTTCAGGAGTTTGTAGTACTTTTTTTTTAATGTATATATTCTCACTGATTAGATCACATCCAAGAATCAAAGTTATGACCTACATACATGTATCTACCCACTAGAAAGAATTTATTCACTTAACAATCTTGCTTCCTTTGGTAAATGGAGAAAACACAGTTTCCCTTTGTTTTACAAGACCGTGTAACACCAAAATTTGAAATAAAAAAAAATAAATAACATTAACGAAAATTTCAGTGAAGTCTTCTATTAAATAACATTATCTTCCAGAAGGATTAAAACACAGTTTGAATTTCACCTGAGTTTTCAGGGAAATATATACAGCAGAGAGAAAAAAGTGTATTTAAAAAAAATCTCCATGTACTTAGGTAATTGCTAAATCTAATGGCATTATTTTGGCTGAGAAGAATGATTCATAATCTGGGGGATAGGAATTCACATGTCTTTCTTTGCCTCTTCCATATGAAATTTCCTTATGAATCTAAAATTTTCAAAATAGCCCAAACTGTTTTCAACATTAAAGGAGAACCAGCAATACATTCAGAGCCCCCGAATTCGGGATAATGTGATTAAATTACATTGATGGAGGGAGAATTGGCTCACATAATCTGAGGTGTTGAAGTGAAAATTATCTAAAATGAAAGTAGCGATCTAAAAGTACTCCCACAGATCTTCATCTGATAGAGAGCACAGAAAAACAGAAAGATACTTGAGCACATTTCTCAAGTATGGAATATTAGTCCTGGGTAATAGAAGAAAACAATTTTTGCTAAAACAAACTGATGATATACAGCAGAAACTCTTGCTACCAGGTAGATACAAATCAAATAGTGATTTGACAATGGGTATCTGAACTTTATAGTCTTGTAGCTTGCTGAATGTAGATTTGAAAAAAAAAAAAAAGGCAGTCTCAAGTTGATTGACACTCGCTGCAGTAAATCCATATTTTTTAGTCTAAACAGGGTAGCTATTTAATGTCTTTAAAGCAGGCATTGCAAAAATGATTAACCCACCAATTAGGCAAACTATAGAATTCACAGGAGCAGAAAATAACAAGATCCATGCACGGAGCTCCCATCTTATATAAGGCATTAACGTAGGTTTGCAAACAGCCCAGAAAACTTAGGATTTATGGGCTGAAAAGTGAAAAACACAAATAAGGATTTCTAAGCCCTAAGTGGTGTGGGGGAGGGGGTTGAACAGTTGGCAGAAATAAATTTTGCTGCCTAGAGAGAATTGTTCTTATTTACGGTTGGAATTAGAATTACTTAGAATTTCATAACAAAGATCTAGTACCTTCACATCCTCTCTCAATCTGTCCATTGCAGAAAAGAGCATCTGAGATGAGGTCTGGAAGTCGTCCATTTAAATCAACTGAGGCCAGGCAGCCTTGAAAACCCTCCTTGGCATGGACGAGTTTCGGCAAAGATTTGTAGGTTTCTTTAGCCACTCCTCCTATATATAAGTCACCTGTGGGAAAAGCAAAGTTTTGGTCACAAAAGTAACTTATCATTGTTTTAAACATACAGGAGGATAGGAAAAAAAATAGTTTGGTTTGTTCTTCATTGAATTAATAAAAAAGTCAATTATAATTAGATATTTTCCTAAAAGTATACAACAATAGAAGTGCTTGAGTAACATACCAGCATTCAAAGATAGTTTTCCACAGAGAATTGAATGAGTTCAATACAGTATGGCCAAGTGGAAGGAATATGGGCCATCGGGTTGCATATTCTTGTACTAAAATCCAAGCCTGGTTATTTACCAAACCTGGTTATTCTGTAACTTTTAATGTTTGTTTGTTTGTTTGTTTGTTTGTTTGTTTTAGTTTGTTTTGTTTGTAGTTTCTCTGATCATTAGAAACCTCATTTCTAAAATAGAAATGATAAAAATCTATCCTATAGGTTTTTATGAGAATTAACTGAGATAAAATATAGAAAGTATCCACCAGAGTAAAAATATGAACTAGACACTCAGTCAACCTTCTGCTTAGAGAACTCTGGGTCTTTATGTTAATCAGAAATTCAACAAATTCTCTTCAGTGTCCACAATTATCTCCTCCACTAGAATTGCCCATTATCGTACTTGCACCTATCACATTCACTAACTGACTCCCATTAAGAGTCTGCTTACATCCTTTTTCAGGTATTTCTTTTTTTTTTTAACGTTAATTTATTTTTGAGACAGAGAGAGACAGAGCATGAACAGGGGAGGGGCAGAGAGAGAGGGAGACACAGAATCTGAAACAGGCTTCAGGCTCTGAGCTGTCTGCACAGAGCCCGACGCGGGGCTCGAACTCACGGACCGTGAGATCATGACCTGAGCCGAAGTCAGACGCTTAACCGACCGAGCCACCCAGGCGCCCCAGGTATATCTTATTTAGGTGAAGTTATATCACTTTGAATTCTTTATGATGCTCTGGGAACCACTAACAATTTATCAATTTTTTTAAATTATATTGAAGTTTCTAATGGAACACTTCGCTCTGCTAGTATCATGTCTCTAGGTTTGATATTTCCCTGTTTTATGGGCAAGAGAGATTACAATCCATGTTTGATTGCTTCATTTCCTATCAAAGATTATCTACCATATCTGTATGGCATTGAGTAGATGTAATTCACTGACTTTAATAAACACTTAGTCAATGTAGAAGACAAGGAGGGTGACCCCAAAATTCCATGAGATATATTCCTGTTTAAAAGTTCTACTAACATACTCTATTGAGCTATTTATTGTTCTGACTTTTCATTACCAGTTGGGTTTTTTCTCTCAGATTAACCAACCTTTCAGGCCACCTGATACCTTTTCCCCAATGTAACACAAAACTCCTACATTCCTAATGTTTATCTGGGTCCCTCTGTGTTGTCTTCATGGGACTTGGAATAAAGGAGAACATGTGGATATTCATGCTGTTTGTTGAGTCATGAGTCCTTGTTCTCTGACCCAAAAGTCTTCTGTCTTCTTCCAGCGTCCATGAAACAGTAATAAGTTAACCTATTAGATTGTAAGTAGGCTGAAATCAAACCACAGATATAAGAGTCCTGAATTGTACTGATGAGTGAATTGAGCTTGCTTAAAGTCATTTTGCCATAGAAACTGCGGACTTAGGTCCCTGATCTATTAACTAAAGCTCTAAGTATTATACCGGGACGCCACTGATCCTGCATGAGATGTACTGAAGGTACTGGATATGTTAACTTCCCCTACATCTTGAACAAAATAAAACATCCATTGACTACTAACTATATTCTTAATATTAAAGGATAGTATGGGTTTCATCTGAGATGGGATACTATTTTTGAAACAACTTATTTTTTTCTCCATATTTCCTTTTTCTCCAGTCTTTGCTCTCACTTAAATTTAAAGCCATTGTGTTTTAGTTATCTCAGAGTAAGGAAAAGAATCAGAAACCAAAGATACCAAATTATCTTCCTGCATTTCTGCAAATTACCTTTTTGCATAAGTCAAGACTCTTAAAAGAATGAAATAGAATATATAGCCAACTACAAGAGAAGAATAAAGCTTTCCTAGCTCTCACGTAAACACACAGGAGAGAAAACTAGAGAAGAAATGTGCACACAGTCAATGAATACCAAAAAGAGGACACAGTGCTCTAATTTGAGGGCTGAGCTCCAGTGGAGGTAAAAACTTCAGGTAAATTTACCGAATTATATTGATTTGTGTGCAGTTCCATAAGAGAACCGAGAAGTAAAAGTGGAATTCTTGGGAAAAACATAACTGCATGGTAGATTTAGACCTGCTAAGAACTTAGGCAGCCTCACAGATTTTACCATATTCCAACTGTGGTATGGGAGTGACACAATTCCCAGAGTTTCATAGAAATAAACGGAAAAAGACTGACATTAATTGGTCATGCACACAAGAATGAAGATGCTGGCAATTCAGTGGACATCCGAGCTATAAGTATACAATACCCAAGACCAGCTCCTGTGTAATCTCTATCTCCCAAAAGATCAACAGTGGAAGTCCCCCACCCAAATAATTTAGACATAATCTCAGGGAAGTAAGGGGGAAAATTGCCTGAGATTACATTTTCACTAACTCAAAGGATCAGAACTCAAACTGGAAACCAAGGTGAGTTATAGAAAAATAGAGTTACCTTTCATACACATCTGAAATTCTGAGGAGAGATTTAAACTGTTACATGTCAAATATCAATGCAAGGACATGCTCCCTATGTTCATTTGTTGAACTAAATTTATTAGAACATTTCAGCTCTCCTCCAGGCCTATTGAATGCAGTGTTCGAGAACAGAGGGAATAGTTAGATGAAGATTTCTTAGCATTGCTGCAGGCTTTTTGGAAGTAGAATTTACACTGAAAGTTATGTATAAGACACTACATGTTTGCTAACCTACCTTCCTCTTTCTGATGGCACCCTCCTGGAAGGGACAGACTGTGTCTCTATTTGTTTTACATTCTCCCAAAGTGGCCTACAAGCACAGTGGACACTCGACACATATTGTCAGCCATCTGATGGACTGAGGTCATAGTGGAAAAGAATCAAGAAAGAAAGAATGCTAAGGCAACACATGGAGAGAGAGCTAATTCTAAAATGCACTTACTTCCTTTCCCCGCTTCCTGCCACCATCCTATTTTTTTTTCTGTTGGCAAACATATGTGCCTGAACAACTTTTCAGAGATTACTGCAGAGAAGTAGAAATCTTCCCCTTGTGTTATTAAAGAGCAGAAAGTATCGATTCAAGCAGTGCAGGATATAAGCCTCAAACATATACTAAGGTGGATAAGTAGGGAATACATTCTCATTTTCATTACTGAAGCTGCACTTAGCACCACCACTTCATACTGTCTTTATAACCTCCTCATATAGTAGATAGTGGTCTAACATCTCCTGGTGGGTTGCCCTATGAAGAGAACAAAAGAAACCCTTAAGTGGCCTGAGCCCCATATAGCATTAACACTTCATCAAAGATGCAGCTTTTCCTTTTGATCCTTGAGGTGATGGAAGTTAAAATGACCCATTAGCATTAATGGGATCTTGCAGGCAAATTCCTGTGCATGGGAAGGAGGATATGCTTTTTAATGACCCTGTGTGTGAACAAGAGCCAGGATGGACATCTAATAAGAGTCAGGTTCATACAGACTTGAAGCCAGCCTGTTACCCCTTCTTCAAGCTATGAAGGGTTGATTTTTATTCATATCCTTTAAGTAGGCCATGCATGCAACTGACAAGCCAATGATGGAATTGGGGCATTTTTAGCAGAAGATGCTGAGAACATGTATAAAGCCCGATAACCTCAAGCATTTAGAGAGTATTTTTTCTCAAAAAAAAAATCTCAAACTACATTCTGTTTCTGTCTCTGTCTCTGTCTCTCAAAGGTGTTATCTATGGAATGATGTAAGGTGATATCACAAATATCCATACTCTAGTAGTTGGGCAGTAATGAGTAGGGAATAGTGCACAGGCTTTTTACTTTATCTGGCTATAAACCTTGGCTCAGCCACTTACTGGTTGTCTTAGTGAAGGCACATTAAGTTACATAACTTCCTTAAGAGTCAGATTCTTCATATGTGAAGTGGGTTAATAATGCCTATGCTGCAAGGCTGTGAGGATTACAGAGAAAGTATGCAAGCACTGGGTACAGCATGCACTCAGCACACAACAACTACTGGTGTGACTGTTGGTATGCTTGGCAACGACACATCTATGGTGTATCTCATTCTATGTTGATTGTAGTAAGAGATACAGAATGAGAAGTCTAGGCTGTCTCCTTGTTTCTAGTATAACTAGAATGACAAGGTGTCAGATTCACGTCTTACTTTACTAGATTCGCAGTCATGTGTGTACTTGGAGTGTGCCTTGCACTGTGCTATAAGAAGCTCCAGAGGCTCCTTTGACATATTCGGTTACAAACCCAGCAGCACTGAACCTGGTTACAGAAAGAGGACAATTACTTGATAAATATCTTCTAATTTGATATAAACAGATTAAGAAATAGAAGAATCCTGTGATGTCCCAGGGCCAGGTCAAAAGAGTCAAGCTAAATGTGCCTTAGACAATCAGAAAAATAAAAGGCTTTTATGGACTTGGATTGTAAGGTGGAGCATCATGGAAGAGTTTAGACCCAAAGAAAGGATAGGCTACATTACTCTGTAATAACATAAATGTTGTGCCAGGCATGGGGAACAGCACAGATAAACCATGAAGACAAATTAAATACAGCAGTCAAGAAAGCATACAAGAGTTGGCTGGAAGGCAGTAGTTTCTGAAGGAGCCATGATAAATAATGTTGACTAAATAAAGTCAAAGTCTTCTGAGTAACACAATAGAATTTATGACTACTGGTTTCCAAAAAGAAAAAAAAAAAAGACAATGAGAAATCCAAAAAAAAAAAAAAGACAATGAGAAATCCAAAAATCTAGGGGACACAACAGAATTTGAAGCAGTGATAATTTGGACAAAAGAGAGGGAATTACATTTAACACTAAACAGGAGGAATCTGAGTAGGAGCGGTCCATAGCGATATGATTATAGGAGCTGGGGTCTTAGGGAAGAGTTGCTGAGTCTGGAAGGTGCAGCTTGGGAGCCATCAACCAAAAAAGCAGGTAAATGAAGTGGTATAAGACTTTTTCTCTTCTTTTAAAACACGGAGCATACGGCAATTAGAGCAAGGACTCCAAGCTCTGCCTTACAGCAGCAGAATGCAAGTGTCAAGGTATAATTAGTTCTTTGACTCAGCTTTCCTGTTTATTCATATGTATTTTTTTTGTGCTTCTTAAACATTTTACTTTCATTTTAATTAAAATAAGCATACATTAAGAACAAGTGTTTTATAGATTTGGATGGCTAAAACTCTAGGGAAACTTAAGAAGGCTCTCACAATTTCTTATAATTGGCATTTAGCGGGCAAAAAAAAAAAAAAAAAAGGCTGAATACCCACTGCCTTTCTTTCCTACTGGCTGGACTGGAGAAAGTATAATTCTGGAGGCTTTGCTCTGGATAGGACCTTGGACAGCAAATTGGAACACAAGTCTAACTTTGTTCTGAATTCTTGTGACTAGCTGGCAGAAAAAGTGCCATCAGACTGGGCTAGTTTCTGAGAGTTATTCTGCAGGAAAAGTACCTTCTCTTACCCCAGGGAACAACTGAACTCTGCCCCCAAATTTGTATCATTATCTTTAATTTTAATCTTTTGTTGTACATCCACAAATGAACCTCCTCAGGTCAGATCTTGACCATATACCTTAATGCAGACAAATTAAATCTAGACCTCTTTGTATATATTAGGTGTGCCCTCTTAGAAGAAAAATCATCTTCAATACTTTGGGAACAAACATTCATTTATTTACTTTATTTTATTTTTTTCTGGGGAGAAAGCTGAAGTCACAATTTCCTCTGACTGCTTAAATAAATTATGTTAAATTACTGAAAGCAGAAGCACAGAAGCTAACACATTTAAACTCAAGAGTAGACAAATGGAAACCTTTATAACAAACCACACATGGGATTAAACAATAAACACCGTCCAAGACCACATCTAAGAGCAGAGCACACTCAGTGTTCAATATTGAAGTCAAAGTTGGCAATTCAAGTAGATGTTTTGCTCTGAGATACAAGATCTGTGTCTTCCATAGGTCTCTTAAAAATATCAGGTTAATTTTAGAAACTCTTTGCTGAGGAGATGCTCACTGGTCACCAGTTTGATTTATTAGTTATCCATTAACTTCTCTACACCTTAGTCTTTCTTGGTATATATAAGGCTAACTGCTAAAACAACCTGATTTTAGTTCTGTAGTAAATACCTATCAACTCTTATCTTGAGGCTTATTCCAGCATTCTAAGTTCAGCCTAAAACCAAGCCATCATCTTTCCCCTGCACTGGGAAACTACTTCTAGACTTTTCTGTTTCATAGCAATCCCATTTCTCGTCTCTCTGATACCCAAATTGAAATTTCAAAATCATCTTTTAACTCTATTCTCTATCTCACACCTTACATTTAAATTATTGACAAGAACTCATGACTCAGCTTTATCAATACTTCTGACATTTGCCAATTTCCTTTTCTGTAATTTCCTTTTCCAGTTCTTGTCTATCTTTCCCCTTGTACACCTTTCATGCAAGAGCCTGTTATCTGGTGTACCTGCATCCATCCTTCCTCCTCATCAACACCAGATCAGTCTCCCTACTGTGTTCAGTCTCTTCAATACCTCCCTCCACTTCTAAATAAAGCCAGAGGCTTAGCAGTATTCAAGTGTCCATGGTATTGTGAACCTCTTTTCTGACAATTACCATATTTATTTCCCAGTTATTTGTGTGAATATCTTACCTTACTATTACTTTATAAATTCCTTAAAAAATGATCATGAGCTTTATTTACATTCTCATATTCACTTAGTAGTCACTCAAAAATTATTTGTTGACTCATTGGATGAATAGATGGATTGGTGGGTTTGTATTCACTAAGTAATCACTTGAACAATAAAGACATAGTGAGGGTTTTATGAGAGTATAACAGTCATATTTGTCCTTTGTTCCCTCTACTTGAGAAATAATAAAGTTAACTGTGGGGAATTTTTCTTCTACTGACTCTTTTCTTGAAGGCAGAAGTGAAGCCATCCAACTCATTAAGAGAAGCCAATGCAGTGGCATTTGTTTTCTCCATTCTAATAGAGTAATCCATGACCAATTTTAAGTGACATATATTGAATTTATTTGTAGAGAGAGGCAGACAAAGATAGAAGTAGAGAAACATCTTAGGGTATCAATGTGTGGCTATGAGAACCCCCTTGTGAGTCTTTTGCAGCTAGAGTAAGTGCAAAAAGCCTTGTGGGGCATTAAACTCTAGCCCACCCTGGCACTCTGCCTTATTCTGTCTCTGGCCATTCTGTTATTCTCTGTGTTGCTTTGTAAAAACATATAGCCTCCATAGCAGCACTTCACGCTGTGGGCACTTTACACTATTTCTCCAGACTCTTCCTCTCTGTCACCGTGTTCTCAGCCCAGAAAGGCATGTGTCTACTGTTTGTGGGTTATCACTCAAGAACTCTAGGATTAGTTTTTCTGGTTTGTTGCTATAATCTCAGCTACTTGCCAGCCAAAGGTATTCCTGATCCTACAGCAGCCTCCCACATCCAACAGTATATTGCTTTTGCTAAAAAGATTTTCAGTTTCACAAAAATCACTGAGACAACTGAACTTAAATGTGCAGAGCCCTGTCCAGGTGAGAGAAAGCCTCCTCAAAGCTTTGAGTCCTTGGTAATCAGTGTCAAGCACTGCCATGGTCACAACCAGAAAAGACAGCGTTCATTTTATAATATAACAATGGGGATTGATGTTGGTGTAGCATCCTAAACTTTACTGAGCATTTGTGCATATATAATTTCATTTGATTTTTGTTGAGCTACAAAAGGAATAATGGTTATTTTGGAGACATGCCCCAAATGAAGATGCTATGGTTCAAGGCCATAATGCCAGAAAATGGCAGGGTCGAACGCCAAGCACAGGTCCCCTGAAACCCTGACAACTTCCACTTAATCTGTACTGGTTTACACACTGTACACTCTAAGCGGCAAGTAGCCAATTTGGATAGCTCCATTACTACAAAATACAAGAAGTTTTATAGTATGTTTGCCAGTGAAGAAAAGTAATGGTAATAAATGTTGGTCTGAGTCAATGCAAACGAACATAAATTCCCAGGACATTGGGAGACTCAACTGTATACTAACTGAGTAATCTCATGAAGAAAAAACCAATTTGCTTCCACAGACATAAATATTAGGTATCAAAATTCTGACGAGGGGGTAGAATTCTTATGCCTCCACAATTTGATTTTTAGATATGGCAGCTATTTTTCAATTGCCTCCTACGAAGAGATGAGTAGGACACTTGCATTCATCGATGGCCCAACCTAATACTTGTATATGAACAGGTTGGAGGACTCTGATGAAGTTAACATTCAGACCTTAATGTTTTCCTGTAGTGAGCCTGGAGTGTTCATATTGACATTATGTTCATAAATAGGACAGATAATGCTTTCGACATTCTGAAGTTCCTGCTTCTATCTGATGTTTAAAAATAAACTTGTCCAAAACATGAAAAAAAAAATTAAAGTATGATTATAAAACTTACAACACGAAGGCAGATTCTGTTTGTGTGTTTGGACAACAGACTGTGAGGGAAAGCTGGTGGGCATGTTAAATGGGAAATAATAAAATGAAATTGCTACGGAGGTGTGTATAGTAATCCATCTTCTTTTAAACCCACACTATGCCAGTGACACCATGGCAGATGGGGTACGAGTTCAGGCATATAAATTCATGCCAAGCTAACTTCGTCTCCTGGCTTCGTAAATTTGCCTGTAGGTGAAAACAGAGTTCAGATAGTATCATTCTTTATCCTCTTTCTCATCTGATTGACAGCCAGTGTAGATACCTTAGACATCCTTTAGCATCAGACAATTCTGTCACCATTTTGTGTTTCATTTTTCACTGACGTGTGATGCTCTCTAGGACTGCACACGGCTTGCAGAGGCTCTCCATCTCAAAAATACTGTTACACTTTAAACATGCACAGAGCCTCAGTTTGGGTGCTTTGCTATCCCCTATTGCAATTGATCCTCCTACCAGTTCTTCACAATAGGTAGGAAGTTATTATTAACCCCACCTGCAGGTAAGCAAAGCACCCTTCTGAAAAGGGAAGTTAAGCGCCCAAAGGCAATACAACCAGTACAAGGAGAATTACACTGGCATTAAACCCTCCAGCTCCCAGGCTACCTCTTCTCCCACTATGCTACACTGCCTCCTATTTTTTGCTGAAAACCTTCTCAGTGACAGGAATAGAATAGGTGGAGGAGTTTAGAAATGACTGTTCCTGAAATTAAGAGACTTATAACTAAGGGACCAGTAAGAGGACCTATATAAATCTGTTATCTTTCCTAAGATGTTGAGTAGTTCTATATAACAATTTGGCTTCCTTTATTTTTTTTTTTCAAAATAGCTTTCCTTAACTCAAAGAAATTTTCTTTTCTTATTTCAAAATAAAAGAACATTTATTTTGGGTGGGGAAGATCGAGTGCTATACAGGGTAAGTACAGAAAAACAGCTCTTTCCTATAATAACGGCCTGTTTAATGCAGGTAAAAAAAAATGGCACCTGTTCTCAAGTAAGAGATACAGAATAAAGAGGGTAAAGCCACCAGTGGTTTTTGGATATCTTGGAAGGACAAAATGATTCAAAGTGCACAAAAAACTTTATGGACATTGCCAAAAGTCTTCTATAATACATGAGCTTCATAAAGTCAGATAAAACTCATTTTTTCGTCAAGTACCTGAACATTTCTATAATTTTTTTTTCAAAGGAGGAGTTCCTTCTGTGCCTGAAAGATGGAACATTCTCAATCAAGCCATCAAATCCCACTGGGATATTAGAATTCCCTAGGGCATGTCTCCAAATAATTTTTTTCCCAATATTTAAATTCTTCTTAAGGAGAAATGCAAATATTTGAACAGAAATGATCAAAAAGGGGAACAAGGAGGTGTGGGCAACCTTTCCTAAAGGCTTAGACATTGGAGGGCTTTAATAATAGAATGGAATGCTGGGGCACCTGGATGGTTCAGTCAGTTAAGCATCTGACTTTGATTCAGGTCATGATCTTGTGGTTCGTGGGTTCAAGCTGCATGTTGGGCTCTGTGCTGACAGCTCAGAGCAAGGAGCCTGCTTCAGATTCTGTGTCTCCTGTCTTTCTGCTCCTCCCCTCTGCTCTCTCTCTCTCTCAAAATAAACATTAATTTTTTTTTAAAGTAGTATCTTTCACTCCAGACATTCAGAAGAAATTCCTTTTAATGTGCTGGCAAATATACATAGTAGTATTTAAATCCTTCTATAGATCTGGGTTCAAATTCTATTTCTAGGCCACTCACATAGCCTTTCTGATCTCCATTTTCTCATCTGTAATATGGAAACACTAACATCTCACTCATCTAACTGTAAAGATTAAGAGGCCACACTTATGAAAATGAGTATCAAAATTCAAGTCCTAGCTGAAGTGTCAACACAATAGATATGATAATGTGAGGGGGAGGGGATGGGGGGAAAGTTACAAACAGAGGGAAGGAGGCAAACCCTAAGAGATTCTTAAATAGAACAAACTAAGGGTTGAAGGGGGGTGGGGGAGAGGGGAAAGTGGGTGATGGGCATTGAGGAGGGCACTTGTTGGGATGAGCACTGGGTGTTGTATGGAAACCAACCTGACAATAAATTATATTTAAAAAAAAGATAATGTGAGCCTGAGACAGATGGCCAGATGCAAAATTTACAAAGGAATGATAAAATACTGATTCTCAGTCCTTGAATCCCTCAGTTATACCAAGGACAAAATAATAATAATAATAATAATAATAATGAAGGAGAAGAAGTAGCAGTCAGAATTTGGAAAGAAAGACATCTGAGATTGCTCTGTGTAGTAAGCACTACTGGCCCCCAAAGGGGGACTATATTCTAGCCCCAAGCTAGACAGAAGGCTTTCAGTTCTCCTGAAAAATCTGCTTTGAGTTTCCCACAGTTGGGGTGATACAGGACTGGTACCTGCAATATTAAGAAAGCTCTAAACAGCCTGTGGTGGCAGGGTAGAAATGAGAGCAGTGGGAATGGGCTGTACTTCCAGGGCTGAGGAGTAAAGGAAGCATGAAAACTCCTCATGGGTGGTTGTGGGCCCCATGTGTAATGAGAGCAAGCCAGGCAGGGCTGCCTGGAGACAGAATGGACCCTGGGAGTAGGAGCTTGTGTGGAATGAACAGAAGGCATGACCGCTCCACAGGGGTTAAGGCCAGGAGGTTCTGGAAGAGGGGCCCTGGATGAAACCAGGCAAGCAGTGCTAACAAAGTGAATAAGAGATGTGCACCAGGCCAGTTCAGACTTCAGCTGATGTCCCTAGTCAACAAGCTGTGAGAAGATAACAGTGGGAAGGGACAGAGCTGAACATGCCCCCTGTCTTGCCTGTGACTGGCCAAAGCAGGTGGCAGCCCCTATTTTCAGTTTTGATTAATAACTCAGATTGGCCACTTTTAAAAACTTTGAGTTAAAATTATGTTTTATAGTGTAAAATGATTATAGAATTGTCTTAACAGTGAGCCCAAACATTTCTTCTAAGCCCGTATATACACAATACAAGACATTTTGAAGTGATGGCTTGAGGTAAAAGATAATATGTAGCTTGATTGTATTTGAACACGATGCTTATTAAATTTAATGATTTCACATTTAAGCCCTTAACAAAGTGTCTGACACATAGGTACTCAATAAATGACATTATTTATTAAGTTACTAATTATGATGATGATGACACTAATGAAGGTATTTTATTATGATGCATCTCTGAACAGAGAACAAAGACAGATGCCAGGCCAGTAGACAGTGTCTCTTGCAACAACACTCAGTTTTGCATATAACTCTGTTGTTGTCCATGATTCAAACTCGTTTCTGAGCAAAAGTACAGATAATCGTATCCCAGACCATCAAGTTTCTCAAAAATAGATGGAACCATGCGTGTCAAATTTGTAAATGCCAAAGGTCTACTGTGTTAGAGATAACAGTACATTAGTACACGACCTTAAAGTGCTCGGAGAAGTCTTTTTATAGTCCTGAAGCTTCCAAGGGGAACCAGTGGCAGGAAATCAAAGCAGTGTGCTTGATGGAGGGGGGTGGCAGGTCGGGGCAGGGGAGGGAGGGGAGCCTCATGCAGCCTGTCTAAGAATGCTAATAAGCAAACTATAAGAAAGCTGGAAAAAGTGGCCTAAATATTGTCAACGCCTGTCACATCCAGGTGGACCTTACGAGTCCCCTCCTTGCAAACTCTTGAGCTTCAAAGAACATTTTGGCTGATCTTGAGCACTATGATAAGAATTGAGATCTCATAAGTGGAGTATTTATAATAGTGCATGGCATATGATAAGCTCTCAGAAACAGGTTAAAATAATTATTATAGCTATTTAATATCACTATAATTATTATTTAGGCGAGATGTTTAATCTCTCCAAACCTTACCTTAGTTTCATCATCTGTTACATGGAGCCAAGTACAGCGACCTCACCAGTTTGTCATGAAAAGTAAAGAGATAATCTACTAAGATAAATCTCTTAGCTAATGCTTAGCAAAGGGTACAAGATGATTGAGAGAATAGTGAGGTACCTTGCCTAAGGACACACATAAAATAAATAGTAGGGATGCTATTTCACGTAAGTCGGTCTGACCCCAAAGCCTGGGTCCTTAATTACAAAGCTATATTGCTTCTTGTTTATCCTCAAGAAAAACCACAATAATTAATTGTGAAGGTCAAGAAAGGGCCCCTTTTAAGAGCAGAAACAGAAAACCACATTACTGTGGCATTAACAAGAAAAGCTGATTGACCTAATGCAGTTCCAAAGTAATAATGGAAGTACCTTCCTGTGTGTGAAAATACTGGGCCAACAGCAGCATGGTGCCATTAAAAAATGTGCTTTCCTACAAGAGTAAAGATGGCAGAATTGGCTCTGAAGCATCTTTACAGTAGTGGGGGATAACTTTGTACTAAGCCCACCTAACTTCCCAGTCTATTCCAATTTTGAACCATGGCTCAAGAGGAATTGTTCAGGATCAAGGGGAGAAACTAGTTTTCCTTTGGGTCACAGAAAAAGATGGCTGGATCTGCATTATTACTAAACCCTAACTAAATAGAACAACCACTGAAAATAACAGTGATATTTACTTTTGAGATCTATAATGAACACATGTAATATTACCTACAAGTCAGCCATGGCCTCTCTGTCCTTTATAGATCTAGAGGAGCCTGATTTAAATCTTTCCAATTCCACAGAGGATAAAAATCTAGCATTCTCCTTCCCTTGTGTTTCCCCAAGATCTAGTGAGCCTGTGACTTCTGCTTCTGCCTTTTGTATCCCATGTGCTGTGCTGACCCCAGATCAACATAGTCTCTCTCCACCCACAGAATAATTTTGTGCACCCAAGCATTTATAAATTTAGTCATCTGAACATTTTGGTGCCATGCAATGCCCTGTTATCTACCATCTCGATGGCTGTAGCCCCCACCCCTAACCCAGAGCAAGGCAGACACACCAACTTGATTTTTGCATAGCAGATTACAGACCACCTTTAAAAGCTACAGGGTGACCTACACCTACAGGGTGACCCTGCCTCCTACTATCCCCCATTCTGGTCATAGGAAGCACATAAGTTCCAATCAACCTTACTCTCTAAGAATTTCGTGCTATGGCTCCTAAACTCAAGTGAGTCTCTCATCAGTATTTGAACGCCAAAGGTGAAAATCCAGGTCTGGGAGTCCCTTTTCCAATGCCTATGAAAACACGGAAAGCCAGTGCACAGAGAGGGAGAATAACAACGCCAACGCCTTGTTGGAAAGTTATGAGAAGACATCTCACAGCCTCTGTGGAGACCATGAGAGTGAAGATGCTGACTTGGTGCTGACAGGTTTCCCAAATGGGGCTCTCATGAAGTCTAGCTTTAAACTTCCTCTTTATTATCCTTGGGTTCCTTGAATGATACACTTTGACTAACTTTCCTTTTTTTCACTGAATTAGTGAATGGATTTATGTTTTTTTTTTTTTTTTTTTTTTTTATTTACCTCCAAAGACCTTTGTTGAAGTCTCCCTTCAGGAAAAAAAAAAAAAAGAAAAAGAAAAAGAAAGAAAGAAAGAAAGAAAGAAAGAGAAAGAAAAGAAAGAAAAGAAAAGAAAAATAAAAGAGGTTGGCCCACGAAAACTCTAAAGACTCAAGTACTTCATCAGTGACAAAGATGTTGCCAAACTTATTCAACTTTTAAGAAGACATCTCAGCTTCATCCCTGGCCTGGGATATACTGGAGATATACTGGATAATACTGGAGAGAGACAAGTATTGAAGGCCTAGCTACAATGAGGCTGAGGTCTTGTGAGCATTATCTGATCCCTAAGAACCCACCACACCACCTATAGGCACTTTCTCCTCTACAGCATAAATGTCACCAGCTGTAGAGCTTGTCTAATTGCTGTCCTGTTGGGACATGATAAACTGGCACCTTGTCCAAAAGGCATTTTTGAACTGGATTCAGATATCCAGGAGCCCATGCTTTGCCATGGGAGGACTGAGGAAGGCTATTTCTCCTGGAAAATGACCTCCTCACAGTTATTCCAAGCACACAAGCCAAGGCCTGTGGCTGTTAGAGCTCAATCAGTGTCAGGGGTGAGCAAAAACCAGCATCAGGAATTCAAGCACCTATATTACCTGCCCCAAAGCAACTACAGGTTGGAAGGGTTAGGGTGTTTAAGGTTGCACCAGAAATAAAAAGCAAATAGGTGATCAATCCCTACACCACTAGTCTCCATCTTGCGTGATGGCCAACCACATGAAGAGTGTTCTCCAATAAGTCTAAAGAAGTTATCAGATTTCTTTTCAGCATGTTGCTCGAGGCTTTCGCTTGCAGTCAACTGAGTTGCTATGAACAATAAAACTCATCTTCCCTGGCCTGTTGTAAAAAGTGTTAAACTGGGAATTAGAAGACTAGATCTAGAAACACTAATTATCTGTATGGCGGTGCTGGCACTTCTCCCCTGAGCACACTTCTCTCATCTGTAAAAGAAAGGAGTCAGACCAGATTGTCTCCAAGATTACTTTGAGCTCTAAGTTCCTATGATCCTAATGGTGAGAAGATAAACTTCAGATAATAGATGTAGAGGGAAGAGAAAAACCTAAACAGAAAATCTATGCCCAATGTAGATGAGATACCAAAACAGGTACAATGGGTTGAGGAATACAAAAGAAAGAAGACAGAATTGTTGACAGGGAATACAGAACTTTAATTCTGTTCACTTATGGAAGCTGGCTCAAGGATTCTAGGGAAGAAGATGGAGGGACTTCCACACTCAAGGTCAGACAGCAGGTCCAAGACAGCTGGGCATGGAGGGGGGAGACATCCCACTGGAAGTGGGAGTGAGACTGAAACAATGACAAAGGCCTTGCAGGAAAGAGATCAGATTGAGACTGAATTTTCCCATGCCTGATTTCTGCCAAGCCTGATTTCCGGGGAGAGGTCAGGAGACAATCACTTCACATGTCTAATGGTCTTTTCATTCTCCTATGGGAAATGGAGTAATCGAAATGTCAAGTCTTACTTTTACATACTCGGAGACTGACTATCTCTGTTCTGTACTGTGATGATTGCCTCCAAAGTGGTCTCTTTCCCCCAGCTGGAGCCCATCCTCTGCATCCAAGCCTAAGGAATGACTGTAATATGCACCATGAACTACACTCCTGCTTAAAATCCCTAAATTCCCTGCTCCTCAACTCTGGCATGACACTCGGGCCCTTCTGAATAAGCAAATCACCTACCTTCCTCCTAAGAAGCTCAGAGAGCCTTCCAGCCCATGACTTCTTCCCAGGGATCATCTTTGAAATTCAGGTTTTATGCCAATGCAAATCTAGCTCTGTGTTTATAGCTACTTGGCCTGAAGAAGGGAGCCTGACCAAAACAGCAGGGCAAAAGTCAATGAACTTGTTTTCTAGAAAGGTCACTCACTGTATGAGATCCCATCTTTTGGAATTTGAAAGTGAGATGAAGAGACAGGGATAGACAAGGTGGTAATGCACACAGGAACAAAAGCAATAGGTTGAAGCCATGAGGCAGAAGTCAAGAGTAGGAGAAGCCAGGGAGCAGAGACAGAAAATATCTAAGTGGGAATAGACCCGGTAGAGAAAGGATCGGTGGGAGAGCATGGAATTGGGGAGCGGTGGATATTCATGTCCAAGGGAACATCCAGGAGGGTTGCTCTTGAGATTCCAGTATGATTATCAGAACAAAGTTCTTATTCTCTATGCTGCCTCATTGTTCAGCAGTTGAAAGGATTTCTTGTCTCTCTTCCTAATGGATCCTTAAAATATTCTCCCATTAACTAAAGTAATGTGACTAAATCTCTGCTCCTTTTAAATAAATTTAAAAAAAAAGAGAGAGAGTTCTAATAAAGACAGCTTAACCAACAGGACAACAGGAGCTTACCTCCAGTTTCAGCGCTATCTCCTACTTTAAGGCTAAGCTCAAAGTTGGACTCTTCTCTAAAAGTTTCTTTTCAAGTACATTATCAGGGCAAGGCAAGCCAGCAATCAGATGTCATATGGGCTATACATTTATTTATTTATTTTAAAAAAATTTTTTTAACGTTTATTTATTTTTGAGACAGGGAGAGACGGCATGAACGGGGGAGGGTCAGAGAGACAGGGAGACACAGAATCAGAAACAGGCTCCAGGCTCTGAGCTGTCAGCACAGAGCCTGATGCGGGGCTCGAACTCACGGACCGCGAGATCATGACCTGAGCCGAAGTCGGATGCTTAACCGACTGAGCCACCCAGGCGCCCCAGCCCGGGTATGTTTAAATATGATCAGGACTTGGGAATAAAATCGGATCACTAAAGAACGGAAGTGATGATATGTCAAATGGCAACATTAAAGGGTAGAGAAGGGGGGACATGTGTTATATTCAGGATTGCAGAGGGTAGGTAGCTGAGTGAGAGAGACTGGTATGTGATCAAGATGAAAAGAACAAGAATACTATTCATCTTCAATCTTTGCTTAGAGAATGAATATATTTGAAAGGAAAGCCCTGGTTGGGTTGTCTGTGATTATGGAAACTTTTAGTGGCTTGGTAGCAGAATAAACAATAGCAGGTGGCTGCTTTCAAAGTAAGATTTAAAGAAGAATATCAAGAAGGTTAAAAAATAATGGTCAAAAGGAGGGAAGAGACAAGACTGGAAGACAGAGGGAAAGCTTGCTCAAAACCTTGGGGTGGAAGGCGGGGGGTGGGGGGGGGCAAGGAATCAGAGTGTGAGTGGAAGAACAAAGGGCTGACTCTGCCTGGGCTGACCTAGATGGGGTCTATAGGTGAATTATTCACTTGTAAGTAGTTTGCTAAGTGGCCACCTGAGGGCACTGTATTCACTGCACCTTGAATTTTTTTTTTTCCCTTATCAAGTAAATTATCCTCAATTTGCTCAAGAATAAATTTAATGCCTTAGAGAAGGGTACCCATGGAAGATGGGGGCCTTAGACAGTCCTTCCTCCCTATCTTTGTTCTTGAACTAGATTAATGAATGAACAAGGCTGACCTTAATTCAAATACCCGGGTTAACCATAAGGATGAAATAAAATAAATCATTTAAATCTATTTAGTGTTTAGTAGAAAGTCAATAAATATTAGCTCCTTCCCATATACATACATACGCAAACATACAAATTTGCCGAAGACAGAACATACAGAGGAATTACACAAACCGTTTATCTCTCTAAAGGGGGCAGGACTCAGAAGTCCCACAATGAACGTGCAGCTGTGCTAGGAAATCAATGCAGAGAGCAAATTTATGCTGCTCTTTTCATTGCATGTTGCAGCTTGTACATAATAGCCAGAGGGAATAGAATACAAACAGCTGGGAAATAAAGATGAAAGCAAAACTGTATCAGCAGGGAGAGACACAGAACCCCCTGAGAACTCAGCAGTGTCACGAAACATAATTTGAACAAGGTCACCTGCACGGAATTCCTCTTCTCAGAAAAAAGATCATTAGACTCCCGCCCATTGCTGACCATCTCCATCTGAGTCAAGGTGGGGAATGGGATAAAGAGTCCCTAGCTTGCAAATTTATACATTAAATTTCTGTCTATATAAATCAGAGTTGTGGATAAAAGCATCATTATTATCAGTGCCCAAAATATTATTATTAGATGGTTGAAAACAAAGAATTTGTGCTTCCTCACGCAAGAGGACTCTTGAGGTTTTCCCCCAACCTCAGTCCCATAAGGCAGGTTTTGCGGCCTGATGCTGCCCTCTAGTGTCTTTTTATGGTATGGTAACGCGAGAAATAACTTCCAAGAACCCTGAAGCAATCAACACCTCTTTGACCCAGGCCTGATAAAGCAAAACAAAACAAAAGTAAAAATCCTAAAATAAAAACAAAACCAGGATTTGTACTAAACTCAAAAATGAGTTAAATTTTGCTTCAACGTAGACACTGCATTCTTTGAGGGTTCTGAAATAAATGGTATCAAGATTAGTGAGTGCTCTTCAAAAATAAAGACACTTGCCATTTCCTACACTTTACTCTCGAATGGTTACTGCTTCAGTCTGTCTGAGGCATGATCCAGAAACTTGCATTTCGTGAACCCTGTCACATGGTTCTAATGTGGAGCTGGTTGAACTCACTTTGAGAAGAACTAAAGATTATGGCAGTGACTTTAAGCGGAGTATAGAATAAATATGATAATTTTCTTACAATTCTGTAAGGGCAAAATATACACGAAATAAAAATCATCAACCAAAATAGGTCACCCTTCATTTTTCCTGTATTTAGAATGCCTGAATTCTACATGACTAGCATGCTAAGAAAAACAATGCTGTTCAATTCAGAGTGAAGAGTTCATGTGGATGGTCTCCTAAATCAATCAGCCCACCTCCAATTCCAGTGGGCATCCAGGTGGAGAAGAGAAAATGCTTAGTTGTTTTACTCATTCTTCAACAATACCTTCCTCTAAAGCTCTTCCTGGTGCCACCAGATTAGTTTTAATGGCCTGATATGGCTGTAGGCATCCTGTTCTTCTCTGTCCTGTAAATGCCCCACGTCAAACTTCCCCATGGAACAGAAAGCTTTCCATTATAGGAACACTTTCTTCCTTTTCAAAACTACCCTCTCCCTTCTTTGCACAGAGTAAATGTTCTGTCAAGATTTCTCATCTGACCAGTGCCTCTCACCACACATACCAAAAGGTGGTAATGACAGAAGCTAGGAATTGTGTCATTACATGACCAAGCTCTCTTCTTAAGCCCCTTCTAGTCAGTGGCACACATGGCAAGAGAGCTTCCTTGGGGTTATCATTGCCATTGGATCACACATTCAATTTACAAGCCCACAGCTTTGGCTTTTAATTTTTATGTTTTAATTTCCGGGACTTGCTTTCACTTTTTGGCATAGTCTGATAAATGTGTAAACACATAGGAACTTCACAAAGTAAAGGGGTGTAGTCATTGATATAGAATCTCTATTCACCTGGGGAATTCACTTCAAATTTAAATAATGGGGTATTTTAAAGGCAAATGCACTCAATCAGAATTCAATACTTAGTATCTTAATGTAATATAAAATGCTACTTTGAATTCATAGTTTTATTTTTTGTATTGTGGCTAAAGCCTTTCTTACATTCAGAATCATGAAACATTCAATGTTTTAATAAAAATAGGTCCTGATGGTTAGTTAGATTTGTAAAGGTCCCCTCCAACACCAGAAAGAATCCTATACCACAGCCTTCTATTACCCTCACTTCCATTTTTAATGAGCATTAAACAAATATTTACCTCAGGAAACTGTCCTAATTGTCCAATAAGATATAGCACATTGCCTTGCACTATTTCTCTATACCCCAAATGTTTATGTAGGTCTGTGCATGTCATATACTTCAATCAGCCATGAACTGCTTCTTTTCCAGCCACTTTAGCATCCCACACAGTTTATGGCGACATCCATTTATGCTAACTGAGGTCTCCCTCTCCACAAACAGGACGCCATTTTGGTTTAGCTTTGGTGGCTGGCATGGCCAGCACATTGAATGTCACAATCTCTTCCTTTCCCTTGACAATTACCACCTGAACCCACTGTGTAAAACAGGAGTACTCATTAAATAGGAAAATATGGAAAACTCATTCCATTCACTTTAGTCAGAGAGAAGAAAGATAAAGAGCTTTAGCCTGTTAAACAGCATTTCTTTTGAATCTCATTTTCCTTTCTGAGCTAAGCTATTACATGTGTGGACACAAACAGGATCGCTTTGAAGTTAACAAGAGGCCCACTCTGAAAGAAGGAAGACAGCCATTATCACACATTTTATGTGTTGGATAAATATATTCCTGGGATTGTAAATATATTCTGCAATTATAGGACATGAAATACTTTTCTTTCTTCTTTCGCCCTATTTGGAAAGACCATTTTTCTCTAGAAAGGGTTCTGTTGGATTTTCTCTTTCCAGTTCTCTAACTTCCCCGTGTATTTACCTTGTGAGTCAAAGGAAAAGAACCCATCAATATAAATGAACAGCTCTTGTCAAGCAAAAATGTGACCACAATGATCCCTCCGGGGCTTTGGGATGCATCAGGGTAGAGGGGCAATGCAGGGGGCTTACGTCAGAAATGGGGCGGGGGTGGGGTATATTTACTCTACTGTGGCTGTTGTTTCATCCCTGGGCAAGCCATTCAAAGCTCAGATTTCCTACATTCATAATAAAATGCTAATAATACCTCGTCCAGTGCTTGTTGCAGTATTAACAAGATGGCATGTATGGATATATTCTTAGTGAATAACAAAGGCCCACTCAAATAGAAACTTCTGTTATTTTTTTCTGTTACTGACATGTTTTCTAAGCATTTGTCTTGCTCACTTGAGAAAGCGAGTATCGATAGGGAAGGACAAAGTCTGTTAAACTTTTTTAGCAGCTGGTGAAAGAAACATTCCTATTAGTGTGTGCCTGTGTGTGTATGTGCGTATGTGTGTGTGTACGGGTAGGACGGGGCAAATTCACTGTTGGAGACACAAGGGTGTAAGCCAGGCTCAGACCCCTGTTGGTCAGACGGTGTGTAAGTCTAGGAACTCTCACCAATGAAAGAAAACTAGTAAGTTCTAGAAGACACTCCTTAGGAATCTAGTTACTTGACCCTAAATCCATTAAAAACTGTAGGGACTAAAGAAGCTTGCAAACAACCTACTTGTCTTTATAATATCAAGACTAAGAACATGTTTTCTCTTTAAATTTTAATCATGCATGCATTCTTAGAGATTGCATTTTTTGAGCTATTAAATATACATATGTTTCTGCCACATTAAAGGGGAGCACAAGCTTGTATGTTGTATTATTAATTATGTGTTGGAAATAAAACTCTGATCACTCTTGGCAAACAGTAGATACACACACTCCAAAACAAAGGATTCGTCATGTGAGTGGAGACCATGTAGGTTCATGCCTGTTACTCCGACGCAGTGTGAACTTACTTTTAAGGTCCAAGTTCCTGGCTCCCGCAGTGATTTGTGTTGTGATTTTCGTGTCAATTTTGACAGTGTGGAGATTGCTGGTGTCCCTTGATATCATCACATTGTGCCACTGATTGTCATTGAGAGGTTTATTTGAGCTCCCTTTGATAAGGTTAGCACCATTTCCCAAATCAAACACATAATGTAAGTACCTGGGAAAAAAGCGAAGGTGAGGAAATGTCATCACTTTTTGAATTTTTGATGGAGTCAAATTGGATATTACAAATGGAGATCTTTTTTTTTTTAATGTGGTTCCATTCTTGTTAGAAATCTGAGTGAGCTGTACATAGGCTCAGCTAACAAGAAGGTAAGAAACACTACTGTTTTAGCAAGGAGGATTATTCATTGTCTGCATGAAAATAGCGAAAATTATGTTCAAAATCATGGTCTACATCTCACTTTATGACATTGGAAGGTCAATACCTTTCGCTACTCATTCTCTATTTCCACCTACACCCCATCTTTTGCCAGTTTCTTGTACCTGCTTTTCCTTCATCTTAAATGCCTGTTTTTTAGATGGGAAATGTGCACTCACCCTTCAAGACTCAGCTCTGATATCCACCCCCTCCCTCATACATTTTCTTGATTTCCTAAAAGACTGTCCTGACCTTAGCACATGATCATCTGAGGCAACTTTTCATAATGCTTCTCTGCGATGTTTATGTGTTCACCTATATTTCGTAGGGTTGCATGTTACATGTGTGGCTCCAGTTTGGTAGAATCTTAGATGTGCACAGAAGTGGTATATATATATATATATTTATATATATATATATATGTATTATATATATTACATATATTATATAATATATGTATATATATATGTACATATATATGTATATACGTATATATATTATATATGTGTATATATATAATATACATATATAAAATATGTATATATATTATATACATATATATGTGTGTATTATATATATATATATATATATATATATATATATATATATATATATAAAATTAGTGCCGGGTATACTCTCTTGCCCATTGTAGATATGCTATAATGTTCACTGACTGAATGAATAAATACTCAAATCAGTTAAAACACATCATATTTTCCTCACCATTTCAAGGAAATTTCACAAAAATCTTTCCTTCTAAATTCTTCAAGGAATTCTGATATAGAATGAAATTTGAGTTAAATGGATTTTATGAAATTGAAGTTATCTGATTACTTATTTTAGGTGTCTAATTAGCACAAATTTTTATACATTTGTAGAAATGCTTTTGTAGAATTACAGTGTACATAGTAAGGAAACCCACATTTGAAGCATAAGATTCATGGAATGCCTATCATAATTAGAACTCAATGTTATTTGTACCTCATGTATGAAAGTGTAGGTATAGAAGACTACTGATTTCCTATTAACTTTACAAGATATCCAAGAAGTGATTTGAACAAATATATTTAAGCCATTCTTCCATAGTCTTGCCCGCTACCTTAGAAATGAACACATCTGTTTAATGTATATTTTTGGTTATCAAGGTCAATTTTGCAAATTTTTATTTATTTGTCATTGAACTCACATATACTCACCCTTTAACTAATTCGACCACAATAAAGTCATTTCCATCCCCACTATTATATAGTATTAGTCCATCTAGGGATGTTGTCTTGAACTGGAAAAAAAGGTGCATAGAAGTGTAGGCTTGCAATGTAGCTAAGGCAACATAACTTGATTTGGTCTTGAAGGTGACAGGGTCTGCTATGATGTTCCTGAAGCCAAATCTGGCATTGAGCTCACAGTAATCTATGTCACCATTTTTACACAAGTCAATGTATGCCATTCCATTAAATGTCAGGCTTTGCAGGTGTCCAATGAAGTTGGAGGGGACAGAAGACAGATACCGACGTTCCGTGATGATGCCAGTCTCTATGTTATGAAACTCCAGCCTCGTGTGATCGCCTGCCATTTGACCTGAAAGGTCAATAATAATAATGTATTATTATTTTTCTGTATCTGAAAGAAACTCCCAACTTTAGACTTCCATGGCGATATCACATTTTAAAATACAAGGATCCAAATACCTTTTGACATTCAGTTACATATGGTAAAAACATAGCAATGATATTAAAGGGTAAGGCTGGATACTTAATAAAACTTTCTTAGTTCAGGTTTTAATCTTTGTCCAAATCGTAGCCTTAACAAAAATCACCTTCATTAGGCAAAATTACAGAATTTTTTTAAAGTAGAGGAAAGAAATAAAGGAAGCAAGAAATAAAGAAAGAACAGGAAAGAGGGAAGGAGAGAGAAAGGAAAAGAAAAAGGAAGGAAGGACTGAAGAAAGGAAGGGAGGGAAGAACAAGGGAATAAAGAAGAAAGGAAGAAGGAAGGAAGGAAGGAAGGAAGGAAGGAAGAAAAGATAGATGGAAGGAAAGGAGAGGTTAGAATTAAGGGCAATGACTGTCCTAAATTGTTCCATCCAACATTGATACATCCCAGCTTCATGGTTACATGTTTTTCTTAAAGAAATGCTCTTAAAGAAAAAAAAAATGACTCTATATTTTCCTATACCCAATAGAAAAAATGAAGGGCTGCTGACTATTCTTTCAACAGTGAACCATAAAAATGTGTTCAAAATTAAATATGCACTTTTCACCTCCTCTTTTCTGTGCTGAACAATTCCCACAGTCTTCACTAGAACTAGCCTCCTGGCCACTCTAGAGTTTCTGTTGATCTCTTCTGGACCCACGCCATTTTCTACTTATGTTTTGGATACCTAAACTGGGCACACTCTACCAAATCAAGGCATGCCCAATTTTGAGACTATGAGTAAAATCAGCCCTGAAGTACAATCTTTTTTAAACACCCTAGTGTCAGATTTGGTTGCAGATTTATTGATTGACTTTTCAATTCAGTCTCCATGCTTCTCCATTCCACTAAATTCTTCTGTCAATCCCATGAAAACCCAACCCAATCCCGTCTTTACCTCTAGAGTGATAACTGTACCTACCTACATACCACTGAAGGGAAGATAAACAAAGATGTGAACTTGTTTTCCAGTGTACAACATAAAGTACTCTTAGCATTGCTAGTAATTCTCTCCTAGCATCTTGCTCTTGTCCAATTAAATTGTCATTTGCTTTCTTCTAAAACTCGAAAAGGTCATTCAAATTGCAATCAAGTTCTTCCAGGTGCTAGATTCACTACTCAATTTGGCATAATTGGAAAATTTATCGAGCTTACCATATCCTGTCATCCATGATATTAATGAAAATATTAATTAGAGCTAATCCCAGGATCAGCCCCTGAGAAAATGCACTGAACCTTCTTCCCGGGTGTAATGAAGATTGAACAACCATCTATGCGGCCCTCCTTCAACCAACTTGACAGATTTTCATGTCTTCAATCAAGACAGTAAAATATTGGCTGGCATTTTGAGGAAATGCCAGTAAGTGAAATATAAAAGGCATATTTTTTTTCTTGTGCAAGAAAAACTTCTACATACATAATTGATTTTGATGCTTATAAACTCATTGGTGTAAAAAATTCTCCCGTGAGCTGTACTTAATTCTGCTTAATTTCTACACCTCTTTACTAGTTCTTGATCCTGGTAACAGCATTCTTCCCATACCCTTGACATGCTCTCTTTTTGGACTTTTTTTTTTTTTTTCTGATTCTATCTCTACAAACTTTTTTTAAATATAAAATATACCACTGTAAATATCTCGTTTCCTTCCTCCTCCCCACTATGCCTACTGCTCATCTTTTGGATGCAAAAATACTATTAAATCCTTAGCATTACTGGTTTCTAGTATGACATCATTTCTCTCTCCTTCTTTAGAGTTTTGTTCAATGACCTCAATGCTAGTCCTTGGGGAACTACTTACTTGGTAGCAAATAAAGTGAGTCTTAAATAATTTTCAAATATCACACCAGAAACATTGAATTAATAAGCTGTACAAAGGAAGACTATAAAAAGCTAAAAAAAAATCACTTGGGTTTACATACTTCCTTGTGTTGATTTTTTAATCTTTTTCATTATATTAAAATGGGAGCCCTAGCTCAATGAACCCACCTCAACCCTGAAACTGTCATGTTTCTTCTTCAAAGTTCCATTAATGAACCAACAGATAGTAAGGAAATAACCTGCCCCCCCCTAAAAAATACAAATCCTTACAACTAAATATTATCCCAAACTGTCATGTTCTTGATAGCTCTGAAATAGGCAAGCACATTTTGTTTCAAAGGACTGAGAAGTTCAGCGATAAAAATAACAAGTAATGTCTGTTTTCTTTTCTCAAAGGGTTAGAATATGTATGCAGAGCATAAATAATAAAAAGGTAGTAAAACAGTTTGGGAGCAACCGTGGCCCAGTTACAAGAAAAATCATTATGGCCCATGTTCAAGAGTCTATTCTTTCTTTAATAAGCGCATATAAATCGCATTGACAGTAATGGCAGATATGCTTGCTGGCGGGGGAGAATTAGCACCTAAAAGCCATTATCCACTGCCCTGGAAGACATTAACTGCTGCCTTCTAAACATTCTTTTTTTTCCCTCAGAATTTATTCCAGAGTTTAATCCTCTGGCAGTAATGTAGCCACCTCTACTATTATACATATATATTGATTATGAAAAAATAAAGGACATTGAAGGAGAAAGATTTTTTTTAAGGTTCCAAGCATTTAAAAATGCAGCATCTTTTCCAGAGGCTGAGTGAAAAGAAAGTCTGGAATTAGCAAAATGCCTCTGATCAAAGGATATGGATACACTGGATTGGCAATAATCTCCAACGAGAGACAACCTCCTGGATAGTGTGTTTGCACAGGTATCTTATGATGCACATCCAATCTTTATATACAAACACATAACAATATCAGCTAGTTTATGTCCAATCTTGCTCGGAGTCAAGTGAACTTTCTTGTTCAGAGTCAAGAGTTAAATTTCTGCTACAGAACAAAATAACACCCAGCCCCATATCGGCTTGTTAGTTCACTTAAAGTTCTGGAGTGTGTGCTATATATGTCAGGTCCTGTATTAGGTAATAAAGAAGCAGTATCATTTTACAAAACTCATGGTTTATTGGGGAAAGGCAGACAAAAAGAGGTAAGGAAATAATGAAATATATAATGACAAAATAACAACAAAAAACTTCTATGAATTTCATAAACAGGATATTGAGTTGTTAAGTATGGGATGGGGGGCCTGAGCTGATATTTAAGTTAAATTTGAAAGTTTAAAAGAAGGGATGCCTGGGTGGCTCAGTCAGTTAAATGTCTGACTTTGGCTCAGGTCAGGATCTCACGGTTCATGGGATGGAGCCTCGCATCAGGCTCTGTGCTGACAGCTCGGAGCCTGGAGCCTGTTTTGGATTCTGTGTCTCCGTCTCTCTCTCTCTCTCTCTCTCTCTCTCTCTCTCTCTGCCTTTCCCCTGCTCATGCTTTGGTTCTCTCAAAAATAAATAAACATTTAAAACATTAAGAAAAGAGAGAGAGAGAGAGAGAGAGAGAGCCCTGCTAAGAACTGGAGAAGCAGAATGGGGAGTTGGATTCCAGGAAGGGAAAGAGGCGCCAAGGGCGTTCAGGTGAAAAAGAGCAAGCCATTGTGGCTGGGGAATCAGGAGTACATGAGATGAGGGGCTCACCTGAGACGGGAAGGATAGTCACAGGCCAGATACAACACACAATGCCTCCTGATTATATTCTGTAGGCATTGAAGGGTTATGGGCAGGCAGATGTCGTGAGTTAGTGCCTGTACGTGTGTGTTCAATCTCTCTGATGTAGGTATAGTAAACTGGAGACCATTTGAAGTAGGGTGGTTATAGCAAAAATGGAAAAAAAAAAAGATGTATGAAATGAGATAATTTTGCAGATGTAATTTGCAGGACTTACCAATAATGTGTAGATGATAGAGAGGAGGGAAATTGTAAGCAGAAAGAGATAGGGGATCCCCAGAAAAAGAAAAATGAGACATAGCTTTCATGACACAAGAGAAGTCATTTTAGCAACCCCCACCCCAGCCAGCTGTTTTCCATGGCCTATGCCTTACCAATTCTACTTTCCCAAACACACTTCTGGCAGAACTTCCAGGGTGATGCCAGAATTACAAAGAAATGCAAAAACCTCAGGAGTTAAGGATTTCAAGGGAACAAATGGAATGCAAAAATTAACAGTTTCTACCAGGCCTGGAAGTGGCCTAAACATATCTGAGACAAAAAAATGAGTGGCAAAAACTCCCAGTGTTATTTCAAAGACCCTGCATTCCTTACCAGAGATAAAAGCCCAAGACTTCAACCAGTTTATACTGATCTTGGAACAAGCCCATATTCCGTTCCCCTTGTCTAACAGTTACCTCAGCTTCATTATAATGTTATAGTCTCCATCCAAGGGGAAGCACAAGCTTCATTACCATAACTTACGAGGCATGTATAGGCGTGCTTTCTAAGTATGCCCGAGCAAGCCTTTACCTGCCATGCCAAAGCTCTCCTTTCCGAATATTTATCCTAACCCTAAAAGGAAAGGAGTACCTTTCACTCTGTTAAGGGAGTCTCAGTTTTGGAAGTTATTCCCTGTGATCTCCATGTTTGCTGCAAACAAAGTTTCTTTTGTGTGACAAACTGCACCTGGTGTAGACTCTATCTGTAAGTCACCAAGGAGGGAACTCAGGTTAGCTCCATTACAGAATGATGATGCCCAGCTAGCTGGTTTGCTTACATATCGTAAATACTGTTTAATGAAAGACACACTAACATACACACACACACACACACAAAACACATGTTCCAGAGTCTTGAGACTGACCAAGTGAGGAGCTGAAACCCAAGACTCCCTGCTTAGGGCTCTTATATAGCTTGTAGAATTTCACCTCCAAGTTCCTAGGGAATCTCTTCCTTTTTGAGCTTCTTTGCAGGCAACTGTTGCCCTCATCACCCTAGGTAAAGTGCAGGCATTCCCAAGACTGACCTGAGCGCGTACTGTTGTGTCTTCAACACCTACTTAACAGTACATTTAACTGTAATTTAAAGATGAGGTCAAAATGTAAGAAGAAATGCATGAAGAGTGCCTAATGCTTTTCCTTACTCTTTTTTTTCCTCTTCTGTGATTTCTCACTTGCTGTAAAATTTAATAACAAAACAATTGCTTTCCTAATTCATGGTGGGCCTCAAGTGGGCTTCAACACTAGAGTGTTTGAAAAAAAATCCCATTTCTAAACATAAGCCTCAGTGGCAAGTTTCCACTGCCCATTTTGGAAACTTCCCATGTTATGGAAGTCAAGGCTTTTTTATTCTTACAAATTTTTGGCTTTCATGAGATCTTTCACAAAACCTAATCCCCCCAAAATAAATCACCTTGATGAAAATTCACTCAGTAAAGGTAAATTAATGTGAAAATAAAACTGCCTTTAGCTCTGAGCAGCAAGATGCTGAGAGCTGAGGGAAGGAAAAAGTTGAGGTAGAGTACTGGGGTGCAGGATGAATAATTTGGGTGAATCATCAATATTTACTTGGTTTATATTCCTATTCATCTTTAAACTCTGGAAAGAGCATGTTGGATTTCACTACTGAAAAAAAAAAATTTACTCCTACAGAGCAGAGGATAAAATCAAATTTCTGCTCTAAGACTTTGGGCAATTTTGAGAAAGAGTAAATGGCAAGCTAATTTACTGAAATACTAGTTTATATTGTGTTCTTCCTTCAATTCTAAAATGCTAGCCAAGTATTTTGCCTCAAAGGGTTTTTCTTGGCAGAGTGGAAGCTGCTGGAAAACAATGCCTTCCTCAATCTTTTGAGAAAGCCTGATTTGCAAGGTTTATCCAGAAAGGGGGAGGGAGAAAGAAAGAAAGAAAGAAAGAAAGAAAGAAAGAAAAAAGAGGAAGGAAGGAAAAGAGAAAGAGAGAAAGAGGGAGAGAAAGAGA
>NW_026057578.1:67780872-67789393 GCF_023721935.1 Panthera uncia
AGAGGAAGGAAGGAAAAGAGAAAGAGAGAAAGAGGGAGAGAAAGAGAGAGAAAGAAAGAAAGAAAGAAAGAAAGAAGAAAGAAAGAAAGAAAGAAAAGGAGAGAACAGAGTGTATTTGAGGGCTGATAAAGATGATGGGATTACCGCTGACTGGAGATAGGAGAATATTGGTGGGATTTAGAAGTACAACTCATTCCATCATCCTGCTCTCAGCTCAGGGTCAAAGTTTCAGAGAGAATTGGTAAACATAGGGAGACTGGACTGCAGCCCACAGCTCCTTGCAGGAATTAGCAAAGATCCATTCACCCACTTAGGACAGGAGCAACAGGGTTCTTGCAATTAAAAGGACAAAGGACAAAAAAAAAAAAAAAAAAAAAAAAAAAAAAAAAAAAAAAAAAAAAAGTGTTTTTGGTGGGAACAAGTGCAGAGGGAAGACAAAAGGAGACTCATATGATCCAAGTTTGGGAATAGGGAGTGGGGGCAAAACAGACTATGATTAAATATCCTGTAAATCCAGAAGAGAGGCCTAAGGCCTTGTTGATTTAAATTGCACTGATTTAAATTGATATAAAGACAATTAAGAAATGTCCCATTTCTTACATACCCGAGTTGGTGGATCAAGATTCATATTATAATTTTAATAATACATGCTGAACAAAAACATGTTAAACAAATGTCTTAGGATATATTTGTCCTCCAAAGTTGGGGATTCTAAAAGGGATTCCTTTTCTTTCAGATCATAAGCCAAACCTCACCAATGAGTATGAATTCCTAATGAAGTCTTGGATGCCAGAATCCCAATATGAACCAGGCAAGGAAATAAGAGTAACTTTACCTTGAAGAGCTAGTCCATGCCCAGGAGCAGAAATGGGTACTTGCAACAGTAGCTTAGAAATGATTCCTCAACAGAGTCAATTCTCTTGGGAGTCCCCCATAGAATAGGTCACTCACTTGTTCCTACATCTACAAGCTACATCCCACATCCATGTAAATATCTGTTTATTCTGTTTCCTAACATTATGATTGCTGGTGGTAGATAAATGCCTGGCCATTTAAGTAAACAAAGGGATGTATTTACTGCAAGTTGAAGAAGGCAATTCATTAACTTAGAAGTTTGGTTGGAATCTATGTAATTGAAAATATGTATCTTGAATTTTCTATGAAAATCAGATGGCAATTCATTTAGGGGCCATTTCTGGAATTTTCTTTGTTATACTGATCATATTCACACCCTATTTGTTACTTTTTTTAATATTTATTTTTGAGAGAGATAAGAGAGAAAACACTCACTAGTGGGGGAGGGACAGAGAAAGAGGGGACAGAGGATCTGAAGGAGGCTCCCCACTGACAGCAGCAAGCCTGATATGGGACAGGAACACACAAACCAAACTGTGAGATCATGACCTGAGCCGAAGTTGGGTGCTTAACCAACTGAGCCACCCAGGTGCCCCTATTCATCACTTCTTAATACAAAATGTGTTGCATTGATTTTTAAAATCATGTTAATGTTGTACATACTTACAACATACTTATGTAATTAAATAGGAATGGGAAGGAAAAGCTGAAGTGAAATACAGAAAACTAATTATATTTCAAATGGAGACTATAACTACACTCAAGGAAGGAAATTAGGAAGAAAAGGAAAAAAAGGGAGGCAGGGAAAGAAGGAAGGAAGGAAATAAGCCAAGTTATAACCAAAGTTACTTGCAAACTCAGCGTTTAATTTTACCTGCTAAGTCTTAAGCAGTGAGGAATGAGAAGAATCACAAACTAATCCTGAATTTTGTTTTAGTTGGTTTATTAATTGTAGTGGTATAGGCAACTTCAAGTAATCCACACACTATTCTAGATTCATTATTGGGTTGAAGAAATGAGTAACTGACATCACTGAGGGCAAGGATCCCACCATGGAAGAAAGAACATGGAAACACAGAATGGGGGAAGTAAAAAAACAAGGACATAGATATGGAGGTACCACTGTGAACTCATCTTTTCTAAAATATATGTATATGCATGATTATGTGCACATGCATTTTTGTAAACTAGAAACCACTGTTTGGATGATTTAGGTTTTATCAGAAAGAGCAAAAATGAGGGGTTTGTGTCTAAGGTCATGTGTTAGAGGTTGTGAGTAAACAGCTACCCGGGGACAAGGACATGTGAAAACCACAAGGGAACATTCTTTAGTTCCATGTGTGTATTTACATATTCATTCAGGTTTATGTGTATATCCTTGAATATATTTTCCTATCTTTGCCTACTGAAAAGGGCAGGAAACAAAGATACTCCAATAGCATTGAGAGTATCTCAACATCAACCACCCAGATTTTGGTCTCTAATAACAATCTTGACTAAATGAAGACAAAATGGCTGATTCCAGAGCTGGGGCATGGTAGGTACAAGCTGTGCCTGGAATATCCTGTTATGACATAAAGTAAGTAAGAAAATGCTAAAAAAGCAAAACAAAATAAAACAAAACACAAACCTGAAAATGTTGGGGTGGGGCATGTCACAATATAACAAAGACCAACTTCATGGGACTCACACTGGCCCATGGACTCAAACTGGGACCATCTGAGCACCAAAATAATCAAGTAAAGTAATTATAAACTATTTGAGAAACAGAAACTTGGGTGTCCATACCAATAAGGAAGAAATAAAGGAAGGAAGGAAAGAAGAAAGGATGGGAAGTGCTGGAATTCGAAAATCATTTTGTAATTACTGCACTACAGACTGGACCAGGAGAAAATCTTCAATGGATGCTAAATGTAGGGTGAAATTTTGAAGAGATACAGGATATTTTTATGGTCTTAATGTCTCTCCACAGACAGTTTATTAGTGGAGAGGGAGAAAACATACTGTTCATGTAGTGGAGAAAATGGACAACGTGTTGACCAAGTGGTTAAATTAAATCAGCGGTAAAGGACACGGACGTCTCATGCCTTCAGACAGGATACTAGAAGGAGGCCACAATATCACCAATGCAGAATTCAACCCAAAAATGCAAAACCTGAATTCAATCGTGAGAAAACATCAAACACAAAATGAGTGACTTTACAGTGATAAAAGGTGGGAGGGTTATATATTTCAAAAATGTCAATGTCACGAAAAGACAAAAAAAAAAAAAAAGTTGCTGGAAATGTTTCAGATGAAAGCAGGTTAAAGATACCCGAAAGCTATATGCGGTGTCCGAGCCCAGGCTGCACACTGTGTAGAGGGGAAATGCTATAAAAGACAACACTAGGTCAACTCACTAAATTGTAATATGGAGAACAGAACAGATAAAAGATATTGCATCCGAGCAACACTTACTGAAGTTGGTAACTCTTTGTTATGTAAGGTTATATATATATCATTATTTGTAGAAAATGCACACTTTAATAGTTATGGGTAAAGGGCCATTTTGTATTTAATTTTTCCTCAACTGGTTATGAAAAAAAAAAGTGAAAATGTCAAATCAAATGGGATACAACATTCACAAGAGTAAAGATAGATCAATGTTCTTTGTACTGTTTTTATTTTTGAGTGTTTTTTTGTAAACTGGAAACTATTTGTAAATAAAATTTAGCAAAATATGTTGCCCCATACTTTTGTTTCTATCCCTTCTTCATCCACTGTAGTTCAGGACTTATGACTTTACATCCTAAAGCATATACTACACTGACACAGGATTCATTTTGCTCAAAACATATTCTCTCAGCATACTCTCAGCATTTCCAATCACCTGAAGGTCCACGAAAAATGAACGCCTTGAGCACACTGACCTATTTGCTCCAAAAGGCCATTTTAGCCCTGTCAACTACCATATAGATGCATGAGACCAAACAAAACTGTCTCCTCAACATTAGTCCGTGTAGCACCATTGAAGCCCTTCTCCCCAGTATGGAATGTTCCCTCACACACTTTTATCATCTGTGTTACTCTCTCTTTAAAGCCTAGTTCAAATGTCATCTATTGCTTTAAGCTATCTTTGAAACCAAGGTCCTCAACCTCTCTTCTGAACTCCAAGATCATAAATTGCTTACATCAAACATTCAGTACCTCATCTACTGCACCAATTGTCAGTTCTTGTGTGAGTTTTTGTGTGTATATCTATTTAGATATAGATGTGTATGTATCTATTAAGATGTGTGTGACATGATGTGTGTGGAAAGTATGTGTTGTAGAGGTTTTGACCACGAGTCAAAAAACAAATCATCAATAATAACAATAAAATCAAACCTAGGTCCTTTTCTAAGTTCTGGTAACAGTGGCATTTCAAAGAAACATAAGTCACTTAACCCCTTTGAAACTCAGTTTCCTCATCTTTATTTTTTTATTAAATTTTTTTTAATATTTATTTTTGAGAGAGAGAGAGAGACAGACATACAGACAGAACACATGCAGGGGAGGGGCAGAGAGTGAGGGAGACACAGAATCTGAAGCAGCCTCCAGGATCTAAGCTGTCAGCACAGAACCCAATGTGGGGCTTGAACTCACGAAACACAAGATCATGACCTGAGCTTAAGTCAGATGCTTAACCAGCTGAGCCACCCAGGCACCCCAGTTTCCTCCTCTTTAAAATGAAAATGCAGGGGGTGCCTGGGTGGCTCACTCGGTTAAGCGTCCGACTTCAGCTCAGGTCACGATCTCGCGGTCCGCGAGTTCGAGCCCTGCATCGGGCTCTGGGCTGATGGCTCAGAGCCTGGAGCCTGCTTCCGATTCTGTGTCTCCCTCTCTCTCTGCCCCTCCCCCGTTCATGCTGTGTCTCTCTCTGTCTCAAAAATAAATAAACGTTAAAAAAATTTTTTTTAAATGAAAATGCATATGCCCGATCTGCTTCACTGGGTTGTGTGAGATTTGAGACATACTTAGGGAAAAAAGAATGTTCCCCTGTTGTTTTCACATATCCTGTCCCCGGCAGCTATTTATTCACAACCTCTTGCATACGACCTTAGACACAAACTCCTCATTTCTACTCCTTTTAATAAAACCCAAATCATCCAGACAATGGATGCTACAAAAACAATTCATTCCTCTAAGACCTGTCCTTGACCAAAACTAGTTGAACTTGGGTTGACACTCTTGTCAAAGCCCTGCAAAAATTCTGCCTTCCTTCACCAGGTTCACACAGTTCCTTTAGAACCTTCTCCTGTCTGGCAATTTTGAATAAAGACTTAGGCTAACCACTCTCTGGTTGATTTTCTTTCTCAGAGAATAAAATAATATAACATTTGCTTTCCAATTGCTAATCCATGACCCAGTTGCATGAGAGTCCCCTCTCAAGAGATTTTAAATATGAAAAAAAGCCCAAACCGAGAACAATAACAAAATAAAAACAAAAGGAAAAAAAATTACTGTACTGTTCCTTGATTCTCTGTGTTGTCAGGCCAGGAATTGGTCCTTTTAAAGCTGTTCAGGTGATTCTGAAAAAAAGTTGCCCCTACATATAGAAAAGAGTTTTGGAGAGCCATAAAAGGCTATTGAATTATAAGATAGTAAAGAGATCCCTAAGTCTGCAGTTTTCTTCATTTGAACTCAGAAATGATTCTCTCAAGGGGCGCCTGGGTGGCGCAGTCGGTTAAGCGTCCGACTTCAGCCAGGTCACGATCTCACGGTCCGTGAGTTCGAGCCCCGCGTCAGGCTCTGGGCTGATGGCTTGGAGCCTGGAGCCTGTTTCCGATTCTGTGTCTCCCTCTCTCTCTGCCCCTCCCCCGTTCATGCTATGTCTCTCTCTGTTCCAAAAATAAATTAAAAAACGTTGAAAAAAAAAATTAAAAAAAAAAAAAGAAATGATTCTCTCAAAAGTTAAAATCCCACACATGCTATTTCCACATTGATAGAATCAACTGATCTCTGATCACGGAAACCCCTTAGGACTGAATGTAGGACACACTTCTCTGCTGCACAAGAACTATCTTGTGCTATGTACTAAAATAATAATTTTAGAGATGTTCTCTAAAAAGGAAAAAGAGTTAACATCCCAGTAGGTCATGTGTTTGGAGTTATTTTCAGCTGAGAGAATAAAGGCACAACACCGATTCCTCTTTCATTCGGTTTCCCTATATCTCTGGGGTGGACTTTTATATGGCTCACCTCAGTTAAGAATCTACATATCAGGGATTGAACCTGACATCCTTAATATTAGAGTTTAACCAACTGAGGTAAATGGCCAGAAATGATCTATTATAGCTTATAATGAAAAAGTGGTTCGGCTGACAGAATGCCAGCATATCTATCAATTTACCCAGACAGTGAAATGTAGAACTTGCTGCTATTCATTGCCAAAATATATAACAAAGAAATTGAACAGAAATTGGCATGTAAACAATGACTTCAATATTTTATGAGACCCTAAGATATTTATGACCCACAACACTGAACTATATAATGTCTTCTTGAATTATTAAATAGGAAAGAACATGACACAAAAGTAGTGCTTGTTTGAGAGAAAAAAAAAAACCATTTAACATGCTCCTTATTTAATGGAATCATTGCTGGAGAAATTGGAATAAAAAATGAACTGTGTGTATCAGCTTCAAGTTGTGTAGTTGGTTTTATAGTCACCTGCAAGATATGGGAAAGTCTAAAGCTTCAGCGAAAGCAAAGGCAACGACAACAGGGGGATTTACCTGTCATGGCCTGTTGGTCATCCACGGTTAACTTTAAACTTTTTCCTCGACGGACCACACGCACTGTGTGCCATTCGTTATCATTGAGGTTATAGCCGGCAAAAAGGGTCTCGGGACCTTTGCCTGTAGGATATGCCAAACAGTCATTATGGACACTCAGAATCAGTCAAGCAAATGAACCTCACAGAGAGTGAGAGAAAGAGACAAAGTAAGGGGGAAGGCACGGGAGAGGGAGGAGAGACAAGAGAGAAGGAAATGAGAGGAAGAGGTGAGAGAGAGAAAGGAGAGAAGAGACTGGCTGGATCAATTTTCAAACCCATTAGAGTCAGAGCAAGCAAGGAAAATGACAAGTTAACAGACATTCAGGTGTGACAATTTAAGAAGAATCTTTAACATTATGCATTGATCAAAGACAAGTGAATGAACCTTGTTGTCATAAATAGGCACAGTCAATACAGCATCAGGAAGCCTCCCAAATTTACACACACTTTTTGCTGTTGTTGTTTTTGTTTTTCCTAAGGAATTCTCTGGTCTTTATAGTTAACACTTTTTCGCTAATGAAGTAGATAGCTGTCTTGTAACCTCTGACTTCGGGGAGAGAGCAGACCTTAAGTAATTAGCTAAGCATCTTCAGGCTAGTGCAACTGGCTGATTAGATTCTGGTGAGGAGACTGCGCTGGGCACTATATTGTGTAACAGCTGCTCTTCACTCTTACATCATGTACCTCCAATATTCACCAAGTTCTTAAATTTATGGAATGTTGTGTCTAAAAACTAAGTCCAGTGAAGGCACAGAAAATGGGTTTAGATAGGAGTATTGACTCTTAGGAAATGAAGAAAAAAAAAGAAGTCACAGCCAATAAAGGTCCAAGTGATGAGTCGGAAAGAAAATAAAGTGAGACTAAACAGCACTAGAGGGAAAGGATTCCCAGCTGAGGACCAAAAGAAAATTAACCACCTGGGAGAGTAACTGCCAGTGAATCTATTAAATCTATGCAAATTAATTTATAGAGGCTTAGAACAGACATACTATTTCAGAAAGTTGTTTTATGGAAATCAGTGAAATGAGAAACTTAGACAAACATCCTTTTGCCACTTAGAAACAAAGAAAGGAAAAAAAAACCCACAAACCTTTAATATAACTTGAAAAAATTTTTAAATTAAAATAAAACATTTCTACTAATCTGATACTATGATTCACTAAGAAAAAATCATGAAAAGTTTTTAAAGATACATTATTTGGTGATGGATTTTTCCCCTGTGTGTTTTGCAAGGACTGAAATTTGTTGGTAAGCTAAAGTAATGAAAAAAGTGACACCGTTGAATTTCATCAACTGATTCAGGATCAGGATTGGCTTCATAATTTCTTCAACCAAATTCTACCAGCAAAACCAATCAATGTCCAAGGATCTTAGGAGAACACAGAAAAGTCAAGGAGAAGGAGGAAGAAACAAAGCGAGAGGGAGAGAGAGAGATAGTAAGAAAACCAAGTGGAAGAACTTCAGTAGTCTATCCAACAAGAGATTGTTGCTTGCTTCTGGCACTGCTGGCTATCCATCCAGCCCTGATTTCTCTCTTAGGATGTTACTGATGTAAATTCTGCCTTCCGTGGTTGAGTATTCTCTGGGGCTTAAAGTGAACCAGGGAGATAAGCTAAACTTTGCAGTATGGACTGCTTCATGTCTCTAAAGGAAACCATCATGAAGGTTACAAAGAATCTTTTTTTGTTTCTTTAGAGAAGAAAATTACACATTTTCTTTAAATTACACATCCAATCCAGATACATGAATAAAAACTAGTCTGGACAGAATAGTTCGGAAAGATTGATCACTAAATAACTAGAGGAAGCCTGTTAGTTCAGCAACTGCAAAAAAAAAAAAAAAAAAAAAAAAAAAAAAAAAAAAAAAAAA
>NW_026057578.1:67789493-67842420 GCF_023721935.1 Panthera uncia
AAAAAAAAAAAAAAAAAAAAAAAAAAAAAAAAAAAAAAAAAAAAAAGCTTTGAGGCCAATGTTGAAAGCAAGTTCCACGATCAAAGGAACTCTTTCTAGTTTCAACAGTGAAGAAAGAAGCGCTTAATAACTCTGCAGAATCTTAGTATCCTACCGGCAGCAAGGGTCATTCTTAGTTTTGATCTTTGAAAAGAGAATATATCATGTTAAAGCTATTTTTATAGGGAAGACTTTTTTTTTCCTTAGAAATGTGTCCTTTTGAAGCAGCTTCACTCCCATTCTCTTATTTTTAAAAGTGTTTTGTCAAGAAAAAGAAGCTTAAGGGTGATATCATCATTATACCCCATTCTGGGCTTGATCTTCCTCTTAAGTCATAATGCTTAATCTATGAAACAACTATTTCCATAACAACAGGCACAAAATCCAATTAAAAATAACCCTTTGGTTCATAAAAATCTCTGTGGGCCAACTTCAAGCTCCTTTCTTGCATTATTAAAAATGTGGAGAGATTGATTTTGGAAGACAAGGTTTTAAAAAATGCACTTAATATTCTCAGTTCAAAACAATGTTATCTATGCAACTTGAAGTGTAATGGAGAGTGCACTGGCAAGAAGTTAAGAATTGTGGTTGGTAGTCTTTGATTTGCTACTAAGGAAAGTAGTTGGGGGCTGGCAAATGCTACTGTGTTCCGGGCATCTTATCTGTTAACTTATTTCATCTTTACATCGTTATCCTTTTGTAGATGTGGCACTGAAGGCCTAGAAAACAAAAACTTTTTGCCCCAAGGTCACAGGGCTAAAATGTGATAGAAAAGTGTTCCATCCTAGGTCTGACTGACCAAAGTCTGCATGTTCTCCCCTGCATTAGCCTGCCTCCCAGCTATACCTTTGGCTAGAAACTTCTCAGTGTCTCTACATCTAAATGAATAGATGGAGACGGGAAAGCTGCTCTTTGTCATGGCTTCCACCTTGCTCTACAGAATGATTACATGTCACGACATCTGACCCATCCTCTACATAAGTTATGGAGGAAGGACATCTCTAAACAGAACACCACAACTCTAAAAGGTACTACAGGAATGATACAGAGGGAGGGTCATCATTTTGGGACTGAGTCCACCCATAATCAGCAATTTGCTAGAACATTTAGCTTCTGGTGGTCTCAGCAACCTTATTTATAAAAGGCAAGAGATGATGTAGATGATCTCCATAATGCCTTAGAGATCTCACATTCTCACATTTAAAACATATGGAATTGGTAAAGAAAGGTGGCTTAACTGCTGTAATTTTGAGTTGGAGAGTCATTTAGTCATTTGTCCTCTTCTCAAAATTTTAATGGGAATATTATAGTCACTAAGGCCATGAATGATCACAATTCCTTTTGAGATTTCCTCTTCTTTTGGGGGATATCAAAATATTGGAAGTAACATCTTTCTCCCAGCATGAATGTGAGTATTATCGACTGAATGTTCATGTGTTGAAGCCCTACCCCCTAATGTGATGGTTTTAGGATGTGGGCCTTTGCAAGGTAATTAGGTTTAGATGAGGTCATGAGGGTAGACCCAATGATAGGATTGATTCTCTTATAAGAATATACATTACAGTTCTTTCTCTCCATCATGCAAGGACACAGAAAGAAGGATGGCCGTCTGAAAGCCAGGAAGAGAACTCTCACCAACTACCAAACCTGCCAATGCAGTGATCTTGGACTTCTCTGAGTCTAGAACTGTGTGAAATTAATGTTTGCTGTTTAAGTGACATAGTCCATGGTATTTTGTTAAAGGACTCTAAGCAGACTTAGTAAGCAATAATTTAAAGATTTTAAAGAAAGTCCACAGCATTGTTTCTATAATCATTCCTTATGCTTTATAGAGAGTTAAAATTTATTTCTATTTTTACACTTGATTCTTACTGTAATCTATTATTTAAGCCATAGAGTTACCCCCGCCCCCAATTTCTTAGTCAAGAAAGAAGACTTAAAAAGGTCAAGTGTATGATTATAAGTCTCAGAGGCAGTAAGGACTGGAATTAAGACTGAGATCTTGAGATTGTCCAAGCCCCAATGTGGCTAGTGTCCTTTCCACAGGCCCCAAAATGATGTGCAGACAATAAGAGGTGCAATGTGGCTGAATGACAACAGCCAGTATTTAACCAGACTGAATCAAAAGTCAGCTCTATAAGATAAAGCTACATTAATGAATTATAGAACTAGAAGGGACGTAGGAGGTAGAGAAGCTCACGGAGCCATCTACAAACATACAATTTGAGATCTGAAGCAATTAGATGATGTCCATTGTTCATATGAAGAGTCTAAGTCCCTAGACTGGCAGTCTAGTGAGCTTTCTTTAAATCATTCTCCCATTATATTATGTAGAACTAGACTGAACTTCTAAAGGACACCAAGATCTGACTGTACGATTCAGTTCCCGACTACAATTGGTTCTCCATCTAAGGTGAAAGTCAGGAAAGAATAAATACTGCTTCTTTTCAACAGGAGTTAAGCTATAAGTGTTTTCTAGTTGTTGATATTCACCAGATTTTCTGGTGACTCTGCACCTAAAACTCATTAATGTGCATACATTTAAGTTTATTAATTACAAATGGAAGTAGACACAGTAAGCATTTCAGTTTTCCTCAGTCTGATTCAACTTGATTGTCCTTTCGCAACCTACCCATGTATGAGGTTCTTGTGTGTCTATAATTTTACTCCTAAGAAGGGTTGAAGATAAGGGCAACTTGAGGAATAGTAGAGGAAGGGGTGTGTGTGGGGGTGAGGGGTAGAGTCAGTAGTCAAATAAATCCTTCTTTGAAATCTACTACTTTTACAGAGCCTTGATTTAACCACTAGGAAATACATTTAATAAAGGATGATGTCTGTTTTTGACCAGATTAGTAACCACATTTGCTAATGACTTTTCAACTCCAATTTCACTACAGCAGGGGATGGTGGAGAAAATTGGATTTTTTCCCTAGGGCTGTCATCAACTAATTATGTCATCTTAAGTAAGTCATTTATTTTTCCTGTTCCACACATTTCATCTGTAAAATGAGGATACCTGGTAAGACCATGTCAAAAATGGTCTCCAATAACCCAACCTGAAAATTCTGTCATTCTTGGAAGGGAGAGAAGTGGCCCGCACTATTTTCTAACCTTGTGGCAACATGAAAGAGTGCACAATTATAGTGAAGTTCTCTAAATTTATGAGATTTAATTATTATCTTTGTTAATTTCACCATTTTTATGTTGATATGCATAGACAGAGGAAACAGAGAACTTCAGAGAGTTATTGTAGACCTATTACTCAAGTCAAATGGATCCAGTAGGACAATATTGATGTATGCCAGCAAATGGATCTATTAACTTATGTAGTCACATTTTAAGGAGAACTGTTTTTGTCAACTTGGAACTACTCAAAATTTAGCACCGAATAATCAGTACATGGTCAGTCAGGAGCAGGAAATACACTGTTCCATGTACCAAGATATGTCCTTGCTTTATGGGCAAGTTCACTTAGGAAACAAAATCACAGATCAGAAGGTGATTTTGTAAAATAGCGATCTTTAAGAAACTCTTTCTTTTAACTGTGGTAAATTATTCTCTCCTCAGTTTAAAATATTAGATCAGGGATGGGCAGTGTTGGAGATTCTGACCCAGTCTCCCTCTAAGCTTGCCTTATTCAGAACAAATATAGGGTAAAATGTGAAAATCCAGGAGCTAAGCTGGGCCAGTCGTTTTATTATTATTTTTTTAAATCAATGAAATTATTCTTTAGCCACCTATAATCTTGCATAAAGAATATAGAAACGATGTAAAGTGGGAGCTGTCCTCCTGTTTCAAAAGCAGTCTAGGGCCGCGTGGGTGGCACCGTCGATTAAGCGTCCAACTCTTGATATCGGCTCAGGTCATGATCTCACAGTTTGTGAGTTCGAGCCCCACATTGGGCTGTGCGTTGATGGCACGGAGCCTGCTTGCAATTCTGTTTCTCCTTCTCTCTGCCTCTCACCCACTTGTGCTCTCTCTCTCTCTTCAAATAAATAAACTTAAAACAAATTAAAAAATGAAGCTGGCTAACTTGGTCCCAAGGCAGCACCCAGAACACCTATGAATCCAGCTGGCTCGTTTCTCCCTTTTAGAAAAAGGATGATTTTTTTAAATCAGAAAACTTGAGAAAGGCTTTTAAAAATCATTTGCAAGTAACCCTTTCCTTTAAAATCAGATTTGATTAAAAATAAAAGATTCATAAATCATTTATGAATTTTAAAAAAAAGCCTATTCTTCCAGAACATTATTTATTATGTGTATCAAGGACCAGAGGTATCCAAAGGTACCATTGTTAGTTTATGTGCATTATCAGTCCTCTTGCATGAGTTCTCAACACACCCTTGATTGTAAAATACAAATTTATAGGCTCTCATCTGAAGATTTTGTAGGCCATTTCCTTGTAGGTCATGTGAGTTATGGAATAGATTGCCTTTCCTTATTTCTAGCCATAAGGAAACCAAGATTTAGGATTTGCACTTAATTTGATCAACTATATTATTTTCTTGTCTTGTTTTCTTTCTTTTTTTCCTTCTTTCTTTCTTTCTTCATATTGTCTTTTCTCCACACTGAATTATTTAAAAATATTTCTTAATCATTTTAATTCTGTTTGAAAGTAGTGGGACATAAATCAATAAGTGAATTTATTTAGTAAAGAAAGGAATATCATCTAAGAGATGTACAGATAATTAATCCAACTCTTTAATTTCACAGATAGTTCCATGCGAGGTTAGTCTGTCTAGACCTCTCTCTCTAATCTATCTATCTACCTATCTCCAACAGGATTAAATGAACCTCTACTGACCAATATCAGGTTTGTTTGCAAGTGTATTTTAAATTTATTTTCATATTTGTGATGAATATTTTTTGAACCAAAATATATATATATAGCAAAATACATATAATAGTAACTTTAGATCCTTTTTGGAAGAAAGCCTTGTGTGGAAATGTTTTGTGAACTAATTATACTAGTTTTTGAAAGTGGGGGGAAAAGAGTAAAGAGCAATAGAGAGGAATCAAAGCTAAGGAATCTATGAAGCAATGTGATCAAAGATGTTTAGTACACTAAAATGACAACTGTCTCCGGAGTTAAAAGATGGAAGTGGCTGGAGAAAAGCAAGCCCATACCTATTATATTTTGATTTTTAAAACACTTAGACATGTGGGGCACAAAGCTGCGATTCCTACACACCCGTTAGGTCATTAGCTCTATTTGTACATTTTAAAGATGTTAACTACATAAGTGGAGCATCTGTATCAGCTACACTATTTCTTAGTAAAGTTCAAACCAATTGGCTCTGGATTTCCTTTTTGTTGACTTAAACATCAAATGTAAGTAATTTCTATTTTATAACCTTATCTTTTCATTGGAGTAATCTTCTCACTCAAGCCATTTATTGAGCATGGGGATTTTCATGGGTGCTTCTGCAAAGCCATAACCTAGCAATCTACATAGATGACAGGCAAGTGGGAATCCACTTTGTTTGCCTTTTGGAAATGATCGACCTACTACCTCCATTTTATTGAGAACAGGTTGTGTCTTTTCAACTACAGCTGGAGAAAGGCATTATGTAAAGTGCATCCTAATGTTTTCATAGCTCTGTTATTTAAAAAAAAATCTAGGGGCGCCTGGGTGGCTCAGTCGGTTGAGCGGCCGACTTTGGCTCAGGTCATGATCTCACAGTCCATGAGTTCAAGCCCCACGTCGGGCTCTGTGCTGACAGCTCGGAACCTGGAGCCTGTTTCGGATTCTGTGTCTCCCTCTCTCTGACCCTCCCCCATTCATGCTCTGTCTCTCTCTGTCTCAAAAATAAATAAACGTTAAAAAAAATAAAAAAAGAAATCTAGTGTTGCCATACATATATAAATTGGTTCTATATTTACACAAGTGTTCAATTATTCTTTAGATCACTAAACTACCTATAGCACCCAGTAATTGAATTAGGAGTTATAGCACCACAGCATCTTAGAATTATGAAATTTTAAAACTGAATGGTCCATATTGTGTCTGTTGTCTACCCTATTTAACTACTCTTATTCATTCTGGATTATGTGGCACTCACACCCTATTATTTTAGTTTAAAAATTACTTTGTGCAAAACACTGATCTCAGCATGTGTATGTCCCAACTTAGATTCTCAAGATGCTTGCATTCTAATCAATCAGGTGGTCAAAACACTTTTTCTGTAATGGGCCAGATAGTAAATATATTTGCTTTCCAGGATGTGGTTGTCATTACAATTACTCAACACTGCCATTGTATGGTCAAAGCACCCACAGACTATGTACACAAATGGGTGTGGCTTTGTTTCAATAAAAACAGGTATTAAAAGAGGCAGCCCTTTGTGTGCTGGAGTTTATGCTGTATTTATGTGTAAAATACACATAAATAAATAGACAATTTAAGTCCCCTTATCTCATAGACTTTTACATTGAGTATTAAAGAAAGAACTAATGGAAATATATTTAAGAACTTATTAGTCAGTGGACCTGAGTTTTAGAATCAGTGTTGCCATTAAATCTAGCATAACACAAATTATGCTAATTGAGTCTTCCTCTTAATGCTCCTGGTTTGATTTTTCTTATCATAAGTAAAACAACAACATAACAAAACTGAAAGCAATTTAAAAAGCTTTTAAATGGCATAAGCCAATTGTAAAGCCTCTTTTTCTTTTTTTAAGTACACTCTACGCCCAACATGGGGGTTCAAATTCACAAACCTCAAGATCAAGAGTTACATGTTCTACCTACTGAGCCAGCGAGGCGCCCCAAGACCACCAAATTCTAAAATTTAGTTACTTTCCCTGGCTGTACAAATTTAGAACAGCAGCTTTTATTAAAATGCATGATATCTGCAAGTGTGTGCATATAAAATTAGGTGTCTACATATATCCACATTTCTGGATAGTAACAAGTTTCATTTGGCAGTTGACTTTGAGGACAGTAACCTCTGGTGCGAGGCAGGAGCCAGTGGAAAGATGGAAACAAGCCTTGTCACTGTGACAATAATGGGAAGAGAGAAAAGCAGGAGAAACATGCTAGCACCACACTGCTTGATGCCTGAGTCATGGTTCCTGGCAGCAGCCCTCCTACCTGTAAATGACAAGAGGATGTGTTTCTCAGGTTGTAATTATGACACCTTCAGCCTGCTGTTTGGTTTTGCCTTTAGTTTCTGGTTTTAAAATAATTACTTTAAAAAATAATCCAACCTCTGCTTAAAGAGGAGGAGGAGGAGGAGGAGGGGAGTAACTCCTCATTAAATGTTTCTATTTTATCTTTCTCCATGCCTAGGTATTGGGCTGGTAGCAAAATTCTTTTGTTTTTATTTATCACTGTGAATCAGCTAGGGAATTCAATTAAAAATTAATGTTAGACACAGGTAAATTGCACTTCCAAATTCTTCTATTGCTATTTACTAACATTACCAGGAGAAGGACCAACATAATAATTTGCAAGTCTGGCGCAAACTGAAAATGTGGGGCTCTTGTTCAAAATGAAGAATTTTAGGACAGTTACAGCAGACCATGAATTCAAGCACAGGTCCTTCTAAGCCTAGGGCCATGGGTAACTATGCAAACTGCATGCTGCTGAAGCCATCCCCGATGTGAAGAATTAAGTTTTGTGCTTATTTATTAAGTTTCATTTAGCTCTGTATTTGGAAATATGCAGACAAGGCTGGAAGCAAAATACTTCATTTATTCCCTTAAGAGGAACCGTTGGGTCACCTTCCCCATCCTTTGGCACTTAATGGCAAGGCCTCTGGAGTATCAGAGGAGTTGTCTCAGAGCTGTCCTACCTGCCAGGCCTGGTGCCAATCAGGACTTGGACTTGGTGACAGAGTAATAATCCTCCTAACAGCCATGAGGCTGAGCTACCTGCCAAGCCATGTAACTCCTCCCTCTTCTCCCTCCCTCTTTAACGTCTCCTCACATGCCTGACAAGTCTTCAGAATGCCTTTATGAACAGCTACTGGCCTTTTCTGTACAAGCAAGGTGATGTTTATAGAGTCCTAAGGAAAGACACACTTCCTTATATTGTAAGTATTGGAAACACCCTTCCCTAATTAAAAAGTACTTTGGCTAAATAATGTGAAGCCAGACTTTGAGCTTCAAGATGTTGGTTTTTCAAAAATGAACATGAACAACAGAAGAAAGGCATTTTATAAATTATTTTAATTTCTGTGGAGAAATAAAACAGTCACATGCTAATTAATTACATTTATCTGTTTTGTTTAGATTATTATTTAAATCTGTCCTTGTGGGTTTTTTTTTAAGTTTATTTATTTATTTTGAGAGAGAGAGAGAGGAGAGAGAGAGAGAGAGAGAGAGAGAGAGAAAGAGATCTCATGAATTGTGAGATCATGACCTGAGCCAAAACCAAGAGACAGACACTTAACTGGTTCAGCCATCCAGGTGCCCCTGTCCTTGTGTATTTATAAGTGCTAGAATGTGTATATCTTGGTCTAGTGCATGTGTTCTGGACTCCCAGGTTGAGTTTTTATCCGCATTCCGTAAGTTACCAACTGTGTGAACTTGGGTAATCTATTAATGTTCTCTGGGCCTCAGTATTTATATCTGTAAAATAAGCTAGTAATAGAGATACTTTACAACACAAATAGATTTAATGCATTTGAGTAATTTAAAGCAATGACTATTACACAGTAAGTCCTCAGTTGTGGTAATAATAAATAATAATATCACTATTATATTGTCACTATTATTATTTTCTTCCTTTCACTGTGCTTAAAATTTCAAAGAAAATATACTATATCTATGGCTTAGGGCCTTGAATGTACAGCTATTCACTAAATGTATATTGAATGGGTGTACTTGTTTAGAGTTTGTTGGATTGTGTGTGTGTGTATGTGTGGTAGATGAAATATCTCTTGATATTGAATTAAGCCAAAGAGTTAAAGAAAAAGAACTCCATTAACTTTTAATGCTTACATTCACTAGAAGTGTTAGGAAATAAGAAAGCTTCATCCCTTTGTTGTCATATTTGGCAGCCTGGAATCCGGTAAGTCATACAGTTGGAGAACTTGGGTAACTCAGTTATCTGGCTAATTATTTGGACAGATTTTTTGATCAGTTCCCTTGAAAATAAATTTAATATTGTGTAGAGCCTGGGAGAGCAAAATGACCTAAGGCTAGCAGTCAATAACTTCCAAATGCAAAGAAAACAGTTGGTTCAGGAATTGAGGGATTCAAGAATTAATGAGTAATTATAAGAAAACATGGGCCTTGTCTGCAAAAAGATCCAACCTTGAAGAGCTGCTGGAAACACCCTACAGAGACTCATCTGCCATTTTCCTAACTCACACCAAGGACATTCTATTATCTACAAAATAAACTTTAGTATATGTAGCTGTCTCCCCTTCTGTTCCATATCTAGCTTTATATCATAGCTCTAGGCAAATGAATCAACAAGGTTTAAGTCATCTAGTAGAAACAGCCTCTAGAGCTTTCACATTGATTGTACCCATTTATGACAGACCAGGATAAATACCTCAATGTAAATAATTTTCAATGTGAAAAACATACATTTGAAGAAATATAAATTACCTTTTAAGAATATAATTACATTTACAACACAGTAAAAATGAACACAAATTATGTAAATACATTGTTCAAAGAATGTTTTAAAATAGTTCACTTTAAATCTAATCTAGCTCAACTGGCAAGTTTAGGAAGAAGTATAATAAAATACACCTAATACACTGAAAGAAAAAATTTGGACTGTGACTTTATTTTAAGGAAAAAAGATCATTTCCAAGAAATGCTTATCACATAATAGGATAGCTTGCAGGTATAATTAAGTACTAAATAGTTAATGTGATTTTAAGTAAGAATTATGAACAGAAAATGTATTCAGCATTGGTGTAACATGAAAAGGATTAAATTCATTTATACTGATACTGATTTAACACATCTTACGCAATACTTACAAAATTTCAAGCTATCTGAATGAAAAAAAAATGAAAAAAGCATACAGACATTGAGCATTTGGAATTTTATAAATATTTGACTAAATATTTCACTAAAAAGTCATGGGTTTAGAGTAAAAAAAACAGAGATTACTTAATTAAATATAACATTACTCACCAGAATACACTATTATAATAGTTGTAGACTTTAATTTTATGAGAAGGCCAAGGAGAAGGCAAAGTTTTTCATATTACAAGGAAAGATGGCTTTACCTGTATTTTATTTTCCATATCTTGTTAATGTAAGTCCATTGGAATATCTTTAAATACAAGATTGAATTTATAAAATTTAGCTCTCCTTCAGTATTTTTGGGGTATTCTTGAAGAAGCTTTCTCCACAAAATAAAAAGTATATTAGAAAACTAAATTTCAGTCCCTGCCTTTGTTAATTTATTTATCCCCTTCCTTTCTTTTCCTTGGGAAGCCATTATGATGCTTGAAAATCTGTTTTTCAGTATTTGTCTTAAACATTACAAAGCTATTTTTTTAAATAAAAAATATTCTAAGAAATGTGATAGGAAATGTTTTATCTTTAGAACTCTTGAACTGTAGTATCTCATTTGTTGTGATCTTTTTTCTTTCCTCAATGACTGCATCAAAAAAGGTAATGGACAAGTAACACATGATAACTTATTCATCCATGATATAAAAATTGAAATAATAATACACATTTTCCCAAGCAATGATAAGATTATTTACTAAATCCTTCTTTACATTGCATTTTAATAATGCAATAACAGACAGTGCTAAGTTAATTGTTTTCTTTTATCATCCTTAGCTTACTTATTTATCAGGCTAACTCTTTACTCATTGATTGCTATGAATTAGTCATTGAGCGGTATGATTGTATTTAACCATTATTGTAGTAACAAGGAAACTATTGTGATTACTCCTATATTTGAAGGTGTCTTTGGGTCAAAATCTTCTAAAATGAATGGCCTACTTTCCTATGATCAAGTGTTCTTAAAAGGTGCTTGTCCCACTATAGCAAGTTATTACCAATTGAATCTTATGCCACATTAACTTGCTTAATTTGAGGAAACAGTACTTGCAGGTTCCTTGGAGCTAGTCAACCAACTGCTAGAAGGAATGTTATGTCTGTGTGCTTGTTCTAGTCAATCTTCCTATGAAAAGGTTATGTTAGTTAGGCTTCCGCTTAGTGGGTTACAGTCAAGGATAATTTATAGCAATGCATCTGTAAGTATCTTTTCAGTCAAGATTATTCCAATATGGTCTGTTTCTCAAGATCTTGCTCACAGATGCTCCCAATCAGTTTTAATTTGACTGCTCTGAGATAACTGATGAATCATAATGAAACTTACTTTTGTACATATATGTTTCCTCTCTATTTATCTTTCTTCAACCTGCTCAATAACCTGGACCTACTTTATATTACTTTGGCATAAAATATAAGCTAAGCAGTAGATTAGGTTGTGAAATACTACATCTCATAGTCATATTCTGAGTATACTGTTTACAATTTGTTGCTAAAAGAAAAGGTTGCAAATGACCATGATCCTATACCTATATTTTTAAAGAAATGCATATTACACAGTGTGCTATATATTCAGTATGTAACATGCAAAGTATTATGTGTTATAAGGGCATTTAAAATATGAGTGAAATACTTCTTTGAGCACTGAAATGGTCTCTTTTATATTTTCCATTTCCTCTAGCTTCCAAATATGAATATTATTTCTAATTAGGAGCCAAGCATTGTTTGAAAAGAGACTCATTTTGACTATTTTGTAAGTCAACATTGGTGGGAAACTAGTCTCCAAATACATTTAAAATATACAAACCATAATACAAACATATGTTGTAGTATAAACCTAGATTGTCCTAAATAATGGTGGGATTGGTTCCCATTATATCTTACCAAAGCCTTTACTTTTATTTGCCTTTCATTGCATATTTTAAATTGGTAGAGTAGAAAAAAACACTGTAGAAAAATTAGAATGTATGGATGATGAACAAAAATAAGACATGAAAAATTACCCACAATCTGTATAGCAGGAACAATAAACGTTTTGAGGGATATTTTTTACAGAAATACTGCAGAGAAGCCATTTTGTTATGGTGGTTGTCAATTTTGCAGGTGACACTCAAAAAATAGGAGACACCAATTATTTCTTTACTGCTTACTGTTTGAACTAAGTTTCCTCCATTGAACAGTTTAAAGAATTGGCTGATTACCCAAATATTATTTTTGACAGTGTGAAGCTTCTATTTTGATTTATTGGACTGAATCTTCAAATAAAATAATTTAATTTATAAATGTATTATTAAGATACTTCAAGAATCTCATCACCTATACTGTCACTTTCAGAATTCTATGTGGTTATTATTTCTATTTTATTACTTTTTAATATTATTGTAACCAATATCATGTTCTACCTCCATTTTGATCTATTTCAACACTATGAGGTGAATATGTATGTATTCCAAGGGGATTTTCATAACTTATTAAATCATTTATTTTTTATTTTCTTTTACTGGACACCTTCATAATGCATGAAAAATCAGTAATACCAATTTTAAGTCATGCCATTATAGTATATTAGTTCTATAATATTTGGATTTTAATTTTCACATGGATTCTTTGGATTTTCTAGTAGTGCACATTTATTTACACTGGAAATTTTTTGATTTCCAAAATAGGTTGATATTTTCCATGTATCTGACAATCTAATGAGTGCCTATATTCACAGGCTGCCTATATTCTTTGTATGCAAAATTTTTAAAAAGGGAATTGATAATTCTTACCCTCAATCCTATTTCCAAAGGAATTTTAACTGTAATAATCATCCATAGAAAAAGGCAATTGACTTTGAAATTTAATTTATTTCAGTAGTACTATGCACAAAATATTTTCAGTCTAATTTTACAGATGTCCTGGGAAGGGTGATGGGAGGGTGAAGAATTCTCACAACTATATAAGTGATGCATTCAAAGAACAAATAACAACAAACAAATAATCCAATATTAAGTGGAATAAAAATAATGGTAATTTAAATACTGTTAGGATTTCTTACTTTACCTTTGGGGAAACTGTTTTCATAATGCACTTCTTATCCATCTTGCTCTTTGCTCCCATTGGTAACAAATGAAAGAAATGGATAAGAGTTCTGAGCATACTGAACATTTCAATCCTTAAATTCTTTGATGGCCCCATTCACTACCCCCACCCCCAATTTAAAGAGCCTTTCCCAGCTGACTTATACACCACATGTTAGCCAGTTCTATGTTGAAGAAATTGTAATCCTCATGGGCATAATCCTTATGGGTAAAGTAAAAACATTTTAAATCACATACCCTAGAGAAAAGATGCTTGTGTGGAAAATCTGCTGTTCTTGTATTCCTTTGAGGAGAGTATATTATATGGGCCTCAGCCCCTGCTCTGATCACAGCTGACTGGGTTACCAGTTGGCATCTGCCTCCAAAGCTAAATCTGGTCAGTAGCTTATGAAGTGACATTATTTGAAATTTCTACTCAACAGCATATAAATAAGTAGTGAATCCACTAGGTTCTCTTTCTAGGGGATTTTGAATACATAACCTACATAGAGACAACGGTTGGTAAAGGAGTAGCACAAGGCCGAAGGACACAGAGAACAGAAGCCATGAGGGAAGAGAGGAAACGCTACGAAGAAGCAGAAGACATGAAGAAGTAGAAGCTACAACCAAGCTGAAGCAAGTCAGTAAAGAGAACAGGAATAGCTGGAGTACCAGAAAAAAAGACAGATGATAATGAAGTCACCATGATGGCACAACATTGAGAAGGGAGCCTTAGTGGCAGCAGATGAAAACATGACAAAATACCTGGGCCAATGGAGCCACACTGCATGTTGAACAATCTTCTAGTTCTTCATTGTAAGCTCCATAAAACCTGTCATGTTGTGACTGAAATTATTTCCTGTTTATATCTGCTCTTAGTGTGTTCTTATAATAAACTTTCATAAACTAATGTAACCTGAATATATGTCTATTTCTTAACTACTAAAAAATTAATGGACTCAGAGGTACAATATAAATAAACATAAAATACTGTAGAAAAAATATTGTTCTAACGTACTGACCAGTCATGGTTTTCAGGGATTGTTTTTAATGGATAAGAATAGTGAACAATGCTAAATAAATTCTTAGAAGCATTCAAAAGTGTATTTTCTTAGCTAAAATAAAACAGATGAGAAATAACAAGTGTTGGTAAAGATATGGAGAAAAAGGAACACTTGTGTACTGTTGGTGGGAATGCAAATTTGTACAACCATTGTGGAAAACAGTATGGAGGTACTTAAATAATTAAATATAGAAATACCATAATGTCCAATAATTCCACTACTGGGTATTTACCCAAAGAAAACACTTACTTGAAAAGATATATGCATCCCCACATTCAAGGCAGCATTATTTACAGTAACTAAGATCATGGAAGCAACTCAAGTGTCCATCCAGAGATGAATGGACAAAGACGATGTGGTGTGTGTGTGTGTGTGTGTGTGTGTGTATGTGTGTATTACACATATACATAATATTCCATTATATATACATATATACATACATTATATACATATATACATACATTATATACATATATATACATATATATATATATATATATATATATATATATATAATGGAATATCATGAAGCAATAAAAAAGGATGAGATCAGCCATTTGTGACAACATGGATGGACCTAAACAAGGTGTTATGCTAAATGAAATCAGTGAGACAGAGAAAAACAAATACCATATGATCTCACTTATATGTGAAATACACACACACACACACACACACACACACACAAATAAATAAATAAACAAAAAAGCAGAATTAGACCTATAAATACAGAAAACAAAGTCATGCTTTCCAGAGGGGAGGGAGGGGTTGCCATTTAAAAAATTTAGAAGGTGGGGGTGGGGGATGGGCAAAATGGTGAAGTGGGAGAAACAGGTTTCCAGTTTGGATCGAGAAAGTTATAGGAATAAAAGTCACAGCATAAAGAACACAGTCAATGAGGTTGTAATAAATAGCCTTGAATGGTGACAGACGGTAGCTTACTTGTGGTAAGTAGAGCATAATGTACAAAATTGTTGGACCACTATATTGTACACTTGAAACGAATGTAACATTGTGTGTCAATTATACTCAACTTAAAAAAAAATTAGCTTTTAATTCTTTTTCAATTTTTTAAGAAGTATATTCTTTTAAGTGGATTAGAAAAAAAACACTTTTCCTGGTAACAGTTTCCATTTGGCTTAACAATTTTTTTGTACATAGTGATGTAATTCAATATAAAAGGTATTTGAATAATTATAACTTCTGAGTTAGAGGGAAGTAAATTCATGAGTTTTGCTGTTAAAATATTCTAAAACTCTAGTTTAAAAGCAAATTATTGAGTTTATAGACATCAGTGAAAATTACTAAATTTTATATTTTATGTTTCGCTGAGTCTTTACATAGTAGACCATAATCTTCAGGGAAACCAACTTACTAAATGTGAACCCTAGCATGTCTTTGAAACTTAGGCTATGAAATCTTTACATTTTATTTTTGCAATTTGTCTCAATTAAAAAAAAACAATCAGCATTTTTAAATTATGCAAACATTTTCATATAGCCAAACTATTTTCTCAGGAAACACTGCCAATTCCATAAGATAGTAAAATATATATAAATAATTAAACAAATAACAAAACACCTATTTTTCAAGACTAAAACTTTTTAAAACTATCAATCTAAGTTTTCCAAGATTTAAAAAACATTCATATTCTGCATCATAAACCATGGTGTTTAAGAATGTATATAATCCTATAAATGGAAGCTAAGTTGGAATGCTTATATTAATCATACATATCTGACCCATAGTTAGGTAGACAAAGTCTTCATCTTTTAAATTATACATCTATTTGAGCAGGTAGCAGATACCTAATTTCTCTCTAGGGACTATATGAGGGACTGAAATCCATGATCATAAGATATGTTTTCATATCCTCTGATAGATAATCAATTGATAGGATATAAATTATTAGTGGCTTTCTTTTGAATAAAATCAGGAATACAAAACTTGTACAAAATTTTCTAATCTATGTTTGTGCACACTAGTAAAATGAGTGTGGTGGCATGGCACTTTAGATCATCCTTGAACATTAAGGCTGTCCTAAAAACTGCAGATTGTTTTAAATAGAAGTCAATGAGTTCATTTTAGTCTTTTTTGATATTTTAGGAGTTAGTTCTCTATGATACCTAAATCAGGGCATATAAGTAAAAAGACCAAATACTCCAAATACAGAAAATTATTATTGTTTTCTTTAAAATGAATGAAATTCTAATCATCTATCTCACAATGAGATAAACTAAGTGCAAAAAATTAATAAAAGTCTTATTAATGACAAGAGATATCTGATTTAAATTTCTATCCTTGATTTTCTGGATCAATGATAAATATGGGACTGTTACATCCCTACCAAAAGAAATACATATGGGAATGCAAACTGGTGCAACCACTCTGGAAGACAGTATGGAGTTTCCTCAAAAAATTAAAAATAAAACTACCCTACGACCCAGCAATTGCACTACTAGGTATTTATCCAAGGGATACAGGGATGCTGTTTCGAAGGGGCACATGAACCCCAATGTTTATAGCAGCACTATCAACAATAGCCAAAGTACGGAAAGAGCCCAAATGTCCATCGATGGATGAATGGATAAAGAAGATGTGGTATACATATATATATGCAATGAAGTATTACTCGGCAATCAAAAAGAATGAAATCTTGCCATTTGCAACTACGTGGATGGAACTGGAGGGTATTATGCTAAGTGAAATGAGTCAGTCAAAGAAAGACAAAAATCTTATGATTTCAATTATATGAGTTCTTTAAGAGACAAAACAGATGAACATAAGGGAAGAGAAACAAAAATAATATAAAAACAGGGAGGGGGACAAAACAGAAGAGACTCATAAATATGGAGAACAAACTGAGGGTTACAGGAGGGGTTGTGGGAAGGGGGGATGGGCTAAATGGGTAAGGAGCATTAAGGAATCTACTCCTGAAATCATTGTTGCACCATGTGCTAACTAACTTGGATATAAATTTAAAAAAAGAAAGAAAGAAAGAAAGAAAGAAAGAAAGAAAGAAAAAGACATAAATAAATAAATAAATGGAAAAGAAAACAGACACTCAAAACTGTGAAGGAAGTGGTGGATATTCAGAAACCAAATTTTTCTAATAACACGACAAACAAAAACATCTGAATGACAGGCTGTGGTCATTTGGTGATATTTGGTTGCATATAAGAAAAATTCCTTTTCGCAGAAACCTAGGGAATATCAAGTTTGAATGTTTCTTCTGAAACTTCCTAGGCCTTTCTGAGAATATCTATCTAGGCCATTGTGATAATGCCAACTTTAAACCATGAAAGAGAATTTGATGAATTCGGTCCACACTAATCAGAAATTCTGCGTCACTTTGAATACAGCCTTTCACAGCAGAATCAGAAAATGCTTCAGCCAATCAATTAATAATTGAGTTGATTTCAAGAGGAATTCTTAACCTGCACACATTTAAAACACTGCAGCATTTTGTATTTGTACAAAAGCAATGAACAGACTAATTGTTCACAAAAATGGACCCAAATCTTCTACTTATCAGACGCTCACACTAAGATTTGTCTAATCTATGTAGCCATTTAAATGTGCAAGGAAAAACTATACTCTTGTTTATAATTCTCATAAATGTAAAATGTGGACAATCCAACTGGGCGTACCTTTAAATTTCATTCCAATTCTGATATTATTCTAAAGACTCATTATCATGTGCCAATTCCCTTTGCCTATTTTGGCTATTTGTTTTTTTAATCAGAAATCTAATGCTAGAATTTTGCCTAAAACAATCATATAAAAATTGTCTTTTATTTTCTTTTCCTTCATATCTACTTTCAGTTAAAAAAGAAACAAAAAGAACTAATAACAATAACTAAAAAACAAAAAAACAAAAAACTCTTGAGTTCTGTATTTATATAATCATCTCCCTTTATTCCTTGAGCAGCTCCTGTCCTAGGCGGATGGACAGCACCAGTGGCTAGAAGCAAGGACTCACACAACTCTACCAATCAGGCAACTATTGTGTGGGGACTGAGGCACATGATTCCCTTTCTCAGTTGTCTGCTCTTTAGGCATCAGGCAGCTGCTCTGAACTGAACACTCATTTTGTACTCACAAGAGCCAGCCCCCAGAAATTTCCTCTTATCTTTTTAAGTAGCTTGCCAAATGGCAGCCTGATCAAAGCAATCTAATATAGCTTAAGTGCCACTGGTTGACATTTTGCATTCTTTTATTGCTTTCCATTTTTACCACATAAAAAAAAAACGGGTGATAACTAATATCCAGTTGATCTTTTCATTCTGGTAATAAAATGATAATACAAAGATCTTATTATCCACTCCAGACATCCATCACAGTACATTTTCCAATAACACTATTCAGAGTGTTTCTTCACTCTATCCGAGTGCAAAGTGAGGTTAAGTACTCGGCCTCACATTCTCTTTCCCTCTGGAATACTTTAGACACCGAACTGCAAATAAAAGGAATTGAACTTTAACCCCTGACACTTTGTCCACATTAATGTCATCTGTAATTTTGTTGTCTTTGCATTAGATAAACCATTTTCTGTGAGAAGCCAAAATTAGTTGGAAGGCCGGCCTACTAAAATATTTTTTTCAACCCAGAGAATTTTTATTTTTGTAAGAAAACAAGAAGAAACAGAACAGGAGAAACAATGTTAGTAGTGGAGAAGAAGAGTAAATCTTGGTAGGAAGAGACATCAAGTGGGCAGGAGAAGAGACACATAAACAAGGCACAAAGAAACCAAAATAATGCAAACAAGCAAAACAGACATCAGAGATCACAAGTTTATATTAAAATCAATGTTTTATATGGATGCAGAGGTGGCCCCATGCCTTCTGTGGGCAAGAAGGACATTCTGTCATTACATCATTGATTTGAAAAGATAAAAACAAGTAAACAAAAAATAAATAAAAGAAAGAAAGAAAAACTAACAAAAACAAAAGCACAAGAGGCTCCCTGCATCCACTATATATTTATTTATTTACGTGACAATTAGGATTCACCTAGAGTTGATAGGAACAAGTGTTGTTTTCAAATTTTCAATGAAATATTTTAAAGATTACGGCACTAATTATTTTTAAGGTTACTAAGATAAGAAAGTATAAAATTTGGGACAATTTAAAGATGCAGTATATCACTACAAAGGCCCAATTTTCAGAAAAAAAAAATATAGAGAAACACATAGCCTGATGAGTTTGCAAGTATTATAGGGAACTATTGGACACCAACTTTAAGACTGAGATTGTGTTGGTAACTCTATCCCAGAGTTAACCAAGATTTTAGGCTATGCACTTTGGCAAACAAGAAAAATACATAATAAGAATGATGGCCTGTATGGATCCTACTAATAATGCATTTTAGATAATTTCCTAAGGATGAGAAAATTTCCTTTATAATCCTCATAGTTTTTAAAAGACGTATTAAATCCATTAATATGAAACTAAAGAAGAGACTGTCAAACACACCTTTTCAAGCAAATAATTCATGTGTCAGTCAGAAAGGACTATTCAGTCTGATTTGGATTTTCTTGGTAATAATTTCATAATGACTAGTTTGTACTAGTGTATTTTTCTACAATAATTATTTTTTGCAAAATAATCTAGAACATATCTTTTTTAAAATTAATCCAAATACTTTTCTTTCCCCTTCATGTTTTAGAAGAATGTGACTTTAAAGTCTCATCTACATTTTTGAAGTACTGTCCAGAGAAGAAATGATATGCATTAAAAGATGGTTCCTTAAGCAACTTCTATACACGATTATTTTATGATGGCAGACTGTTGCTGTCAATACTGCAGTTGACTGAAAGGCAAGAGTATTCTGACTCTTCCTTTATTTCTATCCTGGATACAGGAGAATGGAGAATGATAGATAATACACTTCTGTGCTCACCTTCCAGGCCATGAATCTACACAGACCGACCTTAATTTAATTCCAATTGCACACGACAAATATATTTTAGCAATGATATAAGCTAATGGCTGTCAGAGATCTGGGATTGGTTTGGGATTGTGTGCAGCGACATTTCATTTGTAATCTGAAAGATCAAAGCATATATTTTGACACTGATATGGCCACTATTCATAGAGACAGTTCTTTTTTTTAAAAGAAGTACCCTCTCCACACATGAAAATAAGCTTTTGATTTTCAAATGAAAACGGGCTCTCTTTCCATTTAAAAATTCTTGACAGCTTTTCCTATGAGGGTGAAAATGGTGGAAACAAAGAATCTGACAGAGATGGAATCAGGAATTCAAAGCTGCCCTTTCCCCAAGGGACCTGAACAAAAGGCGGTACCCTGGCCTGTCCACTGAAGTTTCTATTGCTGCATCTAAACTACTGATACAGAAATGGTTGAGAAAGAAACTCATTTGCCATCTCTTATAGTCCCACAGGTCTGAATACAAGCAGCTAGCTCTTCTTTCCCTTATCAAGCAACATCTGCTCTAAACTGGGGGGCAGGGATGAAGAAGGACAGAGTGACCAAAAGAAACAGCAGAGCAATTCTGAGGAAGTGTAGAGAAGTTTGAAAAGGTTTCCATCCAACCTTAATAATTTAGAGTTTAATATTAATTCTCAATGTAAGATAATCTTTTGTGTTATAGTTTGCATATTTGCTGCAGAAATTTTCTTAAAAGATATCACGTGAGGTATGTTATATTAATTTCATATATAGTTAATATTCTAAGTATGATATAATTTTTAGAGACGGTGGTGGCAGATGGCTGTGATTTAATAAATGTACATTCATCTTGGTTTCGGACAAACTTAGAGCTCACAGGGGATAAGTGTAATAAATCAATCTCTCAAACTACAAGTTATACTGAGATACAGATATTTTTATTTATATTTTTACTGGGTAGGAAATGCACTCCAGGTGGAAATCTCTGCTTATTTAATCACTGTGTGTTAGATTTGCATTATTTGATATGCAAATTCCTCCCTCTCCTAAAGTTGAGTAATAACATGAATTCTTGATGGAACTTGGGGTTCTTGCCACATCTGCCCACTATTCCCCAAGTAAAACAAAGGCAAAAGAAAATTAAAATGTTACCTGCTCATGGAATGTTCTTTCCAGTGACTGCTGTCAAGTTAAGGCATTTGCAGTCCTGTCCGAGGTGTGCAGTGAAAGCTCACAATCATTCATTTATTTCAAATAATGTATATGTAAGGCATACTCCTTAAAAAGGGAAAAATCTCACTAACCAGCAAAAACCTTTGTCCTCAAAGGTATTATTCTGTGGAATATCCAGAGGAAAAAAAAAAGACTAAGCTTAATATTAGAATCTCATAATACAAGCCAAATGAAGAGAAGTGTCTAACAAGGGTGATTAGACTACAACTATATTTTTCAAAAACAAAAACAAAAACAATTTGCAGAGCTAGAAAACGAGGAATTACATTTGATTTGGTTAATTCCCATACTCGAAATCCAAATACTAGAGTTCACAGAGTTCCATTTTATAAATTTAAAAATTCATGCTTTATTGTATGCTTAATATAAATAAACAAGAGTACATAAAACAGGAGTCTAGAAAGGAATACTTTCCTCACATTATTTTCTAAGACTCAGCAAGTATCAAGAACATCTATAACTCCACTGAGGCACAATCTGACTTTGGAAAAATATTTTGTGATTGCTGCTTTGTCTGCATCAGTGCCCAAGAACTGAAAGCAGACTGGACCATGGGGTTATACTCGCAAAATCTGTGCTCCTTCCCAGGAAGTGGGGGATGGGGTTTGAGAGGAGATGATGCACACTTAAAAAATCCCACTTGTATGAGAGCTTTGAGAGATTGTTTCAGGAACTGTTCTGTTTGAGATGATAGTTCATGGCTTGTGTGATAGTTTATTAATGTAATTTCTCATAAGTCATGATTCAGTTACCTTTTTATTGCTATGATAGGAAAGATTCACATTTATGTTACTTTAAAATGAATATTAAAATATTTGAAGACAAATCTGAGATGTAAGAAACATGGTGTTCAAAGTAGTATGTATCTCTCATTAGATAAAGCTCGTTTTGTAAGTTTAAGACCACCATTTTGTTCCTCAGAGGATGACATTGCTATTTGCAAACACAGTCAATGGTTTTGGGAGTAGACTTCATTAACTCACATTCAGCATTTTCCAAGGATATAGAAAATGTTTTTAGGGACTACAACAATGAGAGATTAGAATCTTGTTAGAACTGTTTTGTTGAAATAGCTAACAACTTTGGTATCATTGGAGGAGATTCCTTAATGTGGTAGCAAAACCTGGAAAGGAAAAAATCTGAACATTTATGTAAAGAAATAAAATAAATTTACTCTTAAGGCAATGCTACAACTCAAAATAAAATCACAGTCCTTATATCCTTTCAGGTTATCCGGTCCATAGTCAAATAAAACTCAGTCCATGCATCTTTTCTGACTCATCATTTGGCATGCATATCACAGATTTGAAGGATTTTGATTATTTTTGCAGATATGTGATGAGGATGTAAAAATTCATCATGTAAATACTCTTAATAAACAAGAAAACTCTTAGGCAAGTAATTTTCTTTACATATACATATACATATATATATACTTTGAAAAATACATTTTTCTCAGTAAACCTTTGATTGAATTTAAAAGGGTTTAATAGTAACTCTCAAAAGGAATTCAATGTTTTTTTTCTGTATTTTGAGTTAAGAGGTAAAAACAGAAAGTGAAGGAAATATGACCCAGAGTATTTTTTATTTTCCTAATTCGGTCATGAAGAGAGCTACTGGAGTCCAAGATCAGGCAAAATACAAATGCTACTTGCCTTATTCAAAGGCCTATAGAGGTTTGTTCACCTTCTGTTACAAGATATTGTCACTTCTTTTCCCATTGACAGGTAGGAACTACAACAGGAAAGTCTTCAGCTGGACAGATTTCAAAATGAATTTTTACAACCCAGATGATGGACTGGTATACTTCAAAAGTGGATTCATGAGTTTTATAAGCGTCTTTCTCTTGCTCTCATTTTTTTCTGGACTAGCTTACATCATAATGGAGGAATAACATTTTAAAAATTTTGAATAGGCACTTACTGGAATTACAGTTAATCCTGATACAATCTAGATGGGGAAGAATAGATGAAAAATGAAAATTTATCCTTCAAGGTAATAGCTGCAGACATCCAATAAAATCACAGTCCACCCTTCCGGGGACAGACACATGCAAATATGGCCACTCTATATCATTTATTCTTTACATACTTCTAGAACCCAGATTCATTGTTATAAAACTTCACATTGGAAACAATGATAGAAGGTCTTTTTTTTTTTTTTTTTTAAATGGCCAATTCAAACAAAGCTACATGGTGACAAATCTAAGTGAAATAAAGAGTTGTTAACTGTCAAAGATGCTTGGCTTAGACTGGCTGCAACTTTCTCCCCATCTGTGAAAGAACATATTCTTGTTTTCAGCATAATTAAAAAGTGCTCCGTCACAATGGGGTGCAGTGCAAGCTCAGCTAGGCTCAGACATCTTGGACCTTCAAAGAGTAATATCCCACAAAGGCCAACAGAACTCTGGAGAATTGTGGTGGTCAAAATGGAGAGCAAGTTGAATTATTCTCACTTCACTCTAATGTGTTGTTGTTGCTGTTGTTGTTGTTATTTGCCTAGGCAAAAAAAGGTAAACAGCCAGATGTTGGTTGGATTCCATGCCTTTTATTAATCGAAGGAGAAAGAAACAACTGTGTTTTCCTTTAGAAACCTCCAGGGGCTAAGGAGTAGTGTCATTCTTCAGAGCACACAAGCCTGTGCTTCTCTTAGTAGCTAACAATGTTATCTTTATGTAATAAGTGTCATGGTTAACACTACTATTGATTTTCCTTTTCTTATGCTTTCTTCTTATACAAAAGCAGATTCTCTAAGAGCAGAACAGCTGACGTGAATAACACAGACTATAATTATAAGGGTTATCTTTTTAAAAGACTGCGTGGGATGTCTTATGTTTATTTTATGTATAGATAAATATTTGCTGGGTTTTGTTGTAGTATTTAATGCCTTTGGGGAAACATGAAAAATAAAAAAAACCTAGATTCTGTTTCCATATAGCTGAGTTTGTCATGTGTCGTCAACCGCATCAGAAAAGTGGTTGCAAACAGCCAAGGACCAGCACCTACACAACTCTTTCCACAGAATGCTTTGCTGTTGGAAAATACCCATAAGTGTTTCCACTTTGGTTAGCAGCCCCTTTACTGCTATTAGGCGATTTCTTTTGATTTGTTGTAATAACCTATCATTGCCACTAGAGGGAACTCTAACAGAACAGTAAATGAGTGCAGTGTGTTCTTCAGTGGTCTTTAAAAAACACCCTTTTAATTTAACTTAATTTAACTAATATTAATTGAATGTAATTGTATGTAATAAGCTATCACTGAAATAATTTTATATTTTATGAGCTACCATTCTGCCCAGCACAATTTGAAAATGTAGGTAAGGTTTCCACAAATGCCTTACGCTCATCACATTTTACTACTCTCTTTGTAAATCTAGGTTTCAAATTTTATTTTTCTTTCTCCATTTATGTATTATTGTGCATGTTTAGCACTTCCTGGAATTACAGTAAAACCTCATTAATTTGTACTCCTCCTGGAGTTTATGATAATAATGCAACTTATTGGGCAGAATATTTATAATTCTTTGGTAAGAACAGAGATTGCCTGAGAAAAATTAAACAAACAAGTTGTAAACGACCAAGTTCAGGAAGAAAACTGATCTCCAGTACTTCACTGTATGCTGACTGCACAACTTGCATGAAACAACATCCTAATTATGGATAACTCTTATCCACCCGTTAAAATCAGCCTAGTAAAACCTTTCCTTACTAAGCCTTTCTAGCTATTAATTTGTGTTTTTCAATGTAATTGAAAACAAAACTGTGTAAATTTTTTAAGTCTACAATTCAGACTCTTTCTTAATTCAGCCTAGCCTTCCCCCGTATTTCATACAGCTTATTGAGGTTTTACTGTAGTAACTCTTCCCTAATGCTACAATTAAGCAGGAAAGCATTATTTCTCTGTAGAAGAGTCTGTGTTTTTAGTGTTCTCATGGCTGTTTGCTACGGGCCGCAGACTTTGGGCATTGAAGGGTTGTGGATTGCTGTTTGATAGCAAAATATCACCACACAGTATTTACAAACAGAAAAGATGGGGTACCACAAAGGTCACTATTCAAAGGAGAAGCCCAAAGGGTAGAGTCAAAGCAACTTGTTGATCACAAAGTAGAAATTTGATATTTTGTAAATATGTTATCTAAGTAAAAGTAGGTGGATTTTTATTTATCTGAAAGGGGATGGGGTCTATAGCAAATCGGACTGTAAGTAAACATAACAATCGAAATTGAGGCTTCTTCAAGCCTAATAATTTATATTTTCAATTAACCTCTTTGATACATATGGCTTCCCTTTTAAGAACCCTCAGTGGTAGAAATCACAAAATGGTAAATTATGTTAAACAAAATGAAAATAATAAAAAGATGCCCCCAAAACCTAAATTAAATGATGAACATGAGACCATTAAGTGTTATAACTTTCCATGGCAAAACAGGCTACTTGATAAATGTTTGCAGGCAAAACTGAACAAAAAGTGAACAGTATTAGTTTTATGGGGGAAGGCAAGTTGTTACCTAGATTGACCGTCAGTTTCACACGCCCTGCATCCAGCTCCAGGCGGAGGGTGTCTGCTGAATCTCTAGAAGTGGTTGCCATGAGAATGCCGTATGCACGCTGTGATCGGAACCGTAAAGACACATCTTCAGCCTCTGTGTGCATCACCACCGGGAGCTGGATTTTCATAAACATACTCCCATCGTAGCTCAGAACCGTTGCCTCTATGGAAGAGAAATGAATATAAAAGTTCTTGGTCAGTTTCGTGCATTTACACTTTGAAAAGGAAAAGTGTGACCCACAATGGCTTCCAGATAGAACACAACACTAGAAACTCAACTCATCCTCAGAAATGAGCTTTTTTTTTTTTTTTTTAGCCCAAAAGAAAAGTCACAGTAAAGACAATTTCTGTGAAGAATCTGCTAGTGTACAGACACAGGGATGGCTGCACTTCCCTTTTTGTTTCCATAGCACTTTCTATCTGTAGCAGGAGTCATTTGGGATTGTCAAAGTGTATGTATGTGTTTCCCTTCTCAAGGGTAGAGATCACATTCTTTTGTGCGTAGCCGCAGCGTAAGACTGGTTTGAAGCACTAGCAATTATTTAATAAATGTTTGTATACAGCTAGGCCACTGACTTCTTCTATGAAATTTGCCTTAGCTCCAAATCTTTCATCAGCAAAATGAGAGGGTCTCTAAGGACCTCGCCTACCCAAAAAGTCCAAGATTCTAAAAGGAGTTACTATTACCTTCTTTCATAATCTCTGCCTGAATGTGATAAAAAAAAAAAAAAAAAGAAGAAAGAAAAAGAAATGACTTAAGTATAGGAATAAGGTCAACCTTTTACCAAAAGTAATATTCAAAAAAAGAGGAAAAAATAGCATGTCCAAACAATAGGCGATGCTTCTTCTGAGTTGCTATGTTTAACAAGGCAATTAAGTTTTACAAACACAGAAATTGAAAATTCATTTTAAGGTTTCTTTACAAGTAAGGTGTAACTGACAACATCATTTGTAAGCACTACCCTGGTGTTCTGAAAATGTTAAACTATCACCAAAAGTCAATAACTATGTACTTTGGTGATATTGAGTAAGCATGGGGTGGGTCTGCAGAGCTTGCGTGGGTGTGTGCTACCAAACTAAAGTGGATTGCTTTAAGACAGAAGGTGCTTACTACTGTATTAAACACATAAAGAAGAGCACAGCAGAAACTGTTGATCACAAATTGACTGCTTTAAGAAATGGTCAGTATCCTTTAATGTTAAACACCATATGGTGGTGGAAGATTGCAAAACAAGTATGAGTAATTCTGCTTCTCATTGGTTTTAATACCACAGAATACCGTTTAATAAAAGAAAAGCTACCTCGAATTAAAACGAACTAGGAAATTCTCATTATTTCACCTATTTACAGGGCACAACAATTAGCTTTACTGATACAGTTGTGTTTGTTAATTAAGAGTATATTCTGGAGTTGTAGTTTTGCAAGTTTGCCTTTCAAAAAGTCAGGAGAGTCAAATATTTCTTCGGATGGACTTTAGTCATTAGTTGTCATCATGAGACTGAATGCACATCCAGAACTGATAAAGTATGGAAGGTTCCAGGTCTCCCTCCTTGGTGTTCTTCTCTTCTACCTACCCCTTCACTTCAGAGATCTTGGCCAATTCCCCCTAAGATTTATTACCAGCCCTGACTTCTGAGCCCCTTCATCCATTGCTCACTTAATATTTCCAGTCTGAATACTATAGGCACCCCCCAAATGAACCAATTCCCCAAGATGCTTCACCAATGTTCTCTGTGTCAGTAAATGGCATAATCTCATTGCTCAGAATTTAGCTGTTCTGATTTCTCTCTTAATCTCTCTGCCATGCCCAATCTACGTGAGAGTCTGCAAGTCTTGTAGGCTCTAAATCCAAACCATTTCCTGAACTGCTCACTTACCTTACCATTTAAGTACCTCTGGCTCTGCTCTCATCTTCCACCTAGACCAACTAGCATAGCTCTCTCATTTGTTTCTTTATTTCTACTTGTTCTTCCTATACACAGCAGCCAAGCTAACTTTTAAAGAATCAAATTAGACTATATCCCTACATTGCTTAAACTATGTCCCCCAACTCCTACCATTGTTTCCTACTGCAGTTGGAACAAAAGCTATACTCCTTTTCTACCTAGAATGTTCTCTGTGATCTGGCTCCAGCCCTTCTCAACAGCATCAGCTTTCAGCATCTGCACTACTCGTTTAGTAAACTCCAGTCACACGGATTTCATCTCTCATTCAAGGACTTGCACTTGTGGATTCCTCTGTCTTAGAAGGCATAAGCCCAAATCTTTATACGGTTGGTTCCTTTAACATTCAGGTCTCCAGTCAAATGTGACTTCAAGAGGTCCCTTCTACACCTCAGTGATCCCCCCTCCAGTTATTCTGTATCTACTTACCAATTTTTTTCAAAAATTACCATTTCTTATTTGTTTGTATATTGTATATTGTTCACCCTCTAGAAACTAAGTGTCACGAAGGCAGAGGTTAGGCTGTCCTATACATTGTTCTAGCAGCAACTGAGTGCCCGGAAAAGGGCCAGGCACACAGGGGAGCCTCACGAAGTACTTAATTGAAGTACTTATTGATACTCAAGATGTATGAAAGTGCTTATTTCAATTTGGATATCAAGCTTACATAAATGCTCTCCCGAACTTAAGAATACTAAAGAAATTAAGTATTTACTCTGCCTCTTGTAAGTGGAATCTAATTTTGATAATGTATGTGAACAAAATATTGGCCGAATTATACTTTGAAGGACATAGTTGTGCTACAGAAGACAGACTAGGAATCAGGTCCATTTATCAAAATACAAGTTCTGTGGTTAGGCACTGACCTGACTTTGAGAAAATAAAATATGATCTTAATAGGATTTTTAAAATATTTTAAAATATAGAGTTTCTATATTGTAACACATATTTTTATTATTAGATAAGAAGCTTCCTAAAAAAAAAGCTACTAGTAGTTTACTAAAAAAAAATAATTAAAGCATCATTATAAAGTTGTGGTGAACTCTGGGAAAAAAGTGTTTCTTGAATAATCATAAAAGAAATGTGATCTTTACTACTTACTTCCCTAAACTATAGCTAAACATCATCCATATCTATAGAGCAACAAACACCTGAACAGACATTTAAAAACCATTATGAATTGCCCATTTACTTTGGTATCATATTGATAAAAGAATGAAAATTGTTGTTAGTTTTTCTCCTCTATTCATTTACTGTGTAAAGCCGTCTCTATTATTCAATAATCACATTTAAAAATGATTTATAATCTATAAAATGTAGCTTCATTTGATTAAAAACTATTTAGAAATATAGATGGCTGACAGTGGATTATGAATATAGTATGAAATACAATCTGAAGTAGAACAATAATCAGGATCATTAGCCTATAACATTCTCCAAAAAAACTGCAGGGATGAAATAACATAGCAAAGTAATAAAACTTGAGTACAGGTTAAATAATTCTCAATGTGAAAATAACTTGTTGATAAATGACAGATGAACACGTAAATGAGTCCTCATAATTAGAGTTAATGTTTAATTAGACAAGAAGTGGAAAATGCACAAGGTTGGAGTCTAGAGTTGCCAAATAAATGGTAAACAGCATTCTGACATTTGAAGGTTATGCTATTTGGCAGCATCCTTTCATATTAGTAAAATCATTTTACCACTTAGAACACAAACGAGGACTTTAAAAGGCTAATTCCAATACAATACTTCCCACAGGGGAAGAAAAAAGTTTCAGCTTTGTCTCCTGCATCTCCTTCCCCCTTGTCGTTAAGTTTGATAAATTTGCTTTTCTGCATTATTCCTTCTCGCTGTCTAAAATGTACACCTGGGCTCAGTTTTGCCGAAAGGCAGTCACATATTGTGCGCAACGATGAAAATCAGACAGGGAGCCAAATTATATTGCTCTGACATCTGTCCCTCCATCTGTTAGAGTTTTAACAAACAAGTATAAAGCAGACCTCTGATTATAACATGTACACATAACCAAGAATAATTTCTGTTCGGCCAAGTCTCCACAAATTCTCAGCTTTATTCAAAATAAAGTGGGAGGGAAAATGCTGAATTTAATTTGTGTCCAATTGAACGTTATTTTTATATTACTATCCCTTATGGGATCAATACACTTTAAAATACTATTTCCTCGTTGTCTAAGTCAGCAAATACTCTGTTCTTTCTTATAAATTCCTTTGCTTACTTAATGCAGAATGAAAATTTCCTATTGTAATGTGATTGCAATATCATTCCCTGTGCTGCATGGTCCAAGGACTTGAACACACTTTTTAATTACTTTGAACAATAATCTTTATAAATTATCAATTATTGCTCACTAAGAGTAAGATAGATTTCATTAGTACCTCTATTATTATTATTATTTTAAATTTCAAATGTTGTCAATCAACTCTTATGTGATTAACAGCCATATGTGATCAGAGTCTATCTGGAGAAGAATCACAGTCAAAGTTCTTTCTTTTGAATTGGAAACCCCAGGGGTTGGACACGATCATGTGTTGACTGAAGTAGGGCATAACTGGGAACTGGACAGCAGCCAGATTCTGTGGTATTAAGCATGACAAGCTTTCCACATCACCAGTGTGCTCAGGAGATACCATAATGCTAGCAAGAAAATTAATTTTGAAAAACAAAGACTTCTAACAATATGCCGGGTAGTCCAGAAACAAACATCATACAAAAATGACCATTTTCTCTTCAACAGACAACCAACGTGGAGACAAAGAAATGCGCAGAAATTTCTAGCCACCTGTCAGATAAAACTGTATGCCGCATCCCAGTGATGAAGCTTGCTATTAAATTCTCATTTGCAAATCTACATATGCTTGCCACCCCTCCTTCTAATTATTGCAAAATATAAATATCTCCTTTCCCTCATTCTGGCTCAGGAAGCTTGACAATTTCTATTTTTATTTCTGCCATATGTAGTAGCGGGGTATTGCCACAGGGTGGTACACCGTGCACATTTAACCAAAGGCTTTTGTAACTGAACCGACAGTTCAGTTCTACTCTTCTCCACCTTCACTTAAGCAGGAGGCCTCAGAGTCACTGGCAGCTCTCTGAGTGATTAAAAGGAAAACAAAGCTTAAATCATACAGCTCCGCTAATCTCGCATTATGTCTAACTTGTAATAGATCTTACGAGCTTTGTCACCTTTTTTGGTGGTTGTTATTGGCCCCTTTCGGCAGTTTTTAAAGACCAAGCTATAGAAACAAATAAACTGAAATTAGACGGGGAAATGAGAAGAGGGAATCCACAGATAATATACACCTTACAAGTGAAACTACAGAGAAACAGCTAACCTCTAATGACAATTTACAGGAACTGCACTTAGGTACTAGGAGAAAGAATGAATCTATGTGATTAAAATACTTACCTATCTACTGACCTATCTAACTGTATAGGGCAGAACAGTGATTGTATTTGGTAGGTAATTTAAGATTATTAGGTCATTAAATTATTTTAAGTTTATATTGATTAATGTTAATAATAGAACTGATAAGCTGATGAACCTCTTTATGAAGATAAAGAACGGAAGTCACATTGTTCAAATTTGGACTGTGGAAATCACTATTTTTTTCTCCCTAGGAAGCGTGAGCTTAAACAAATTAAAGTATTTCAGGACTAAAGGGGAAAAGAAAGACTAAATGTGCATGGTTTAAGTAACAGAGGCCAGGTATTTCAGACTAAATGTCTAATACAAGCAATGTTATTTGGAGCATGAAAGGACAATGGAACGACTCGTCAAGAGTTTTCCATATTGATTTTTCTGTCCCATATTGAAAATGATTGCTAGTGGGTATAATGATAAAGCATTTATCTGAAACTCTTAAGTCGATGGAAGGGCGTTCTTTTTTCTGCTCTTCCCCCCTTGCTCTGCAGAATAACAGTGGTAGCTCCCACGCTTCATTCTTCTTTTAATCCCTATTCTTCTCCTTCTTATAGGAGAGGGAAAGAAAAAAAAAAGTGTGGCTTTGCTTCCTACTAGAGAAGAAAGGGAGGCAGCTGCTCAGAAGTTCAACAGACACACAAAGTGTTAATATCACACGGGTAAATAAATCTTCTGTGATCACTTAGGTCCTAGGCAAAGGTAAGTGTCTTTGAAGTTATCTGAAAATGCTGGTGTAAATTAGACGATTGAAAGTCACCTTACTTTCTAAATTTCAAACTCAGTAAGTTGACTGAAGTGAAACGAGCTCGGCTAATAGAAGCTGCAACTTACAACTTAGTTTGCTTCAAATGCTATTTTTGTTTTTGGCACAGATATTAGCACTAAATGCCATAAATATCTCTAATTCATGCCTTCTTTACTTTCTGGTTTCCTGAACTTAAAAACTAGGCAAAAGGGAAAGCAGTTGTTGTCGATTCTACATCTTAGGCCCATACTCTGGAGGATACAAAAGACCCAAATATTTATTCCTGCAACATACTGAAAAGCTGTGTCTTCCCAGAATAAGGCCCTCTGAAAATCATTTAGGACTCATCAGTAATACGTCAGAGGTGGCTGCTAGGCTTGCAGTTTACCTCTGCAGAGCACACATTACGTTTCCATGGTCAGTTTAAGGTTTGAGGTCAACATTTAATACACTTTTCGTCTCAGGGGAGTCAGCTTCTTGGTTTTTAGAATCCTACCTCTCTCGCAGGACCTGCCAAGATAGCCTGTTCCGGAACAATCACAGACATATCTGTTCCACCCATCCCTGCACATGCCATTGTTTTTGCAGGGGTTGCTAAGGCACGGTTTTGCTGTTTCCCTTGAGCAGGAGGGCTTCACTCCAGCAGTACTTTGAATTTCAGCCATTTGCCGGATATCTTTGCTCTGGCCATCAATGAACAAATCTCTAATGCAGCCCACGTAGCCATAATTGAGCAGAGCAGTCCACACCTCGGTGGGGAAGACGAGGCCAGCCTTATTTTCTGGCAAGCCCCCCAGGTACAACTCATCATCCAGGTCCAGAATCTCACTCTCGCCAGGAGCAGTATAGGGCGTGCGCAGCGTGTTGACAGAAATGGTACCTGTTGCAGAGACAAGAGAACACACAGGTCTTTACAGAGTGCAACATGTTCTAAAAATCACCCTTTCTCTCTTTCACCTTCTTAAGGGTACACTCCTTGAGGAAAGATGTTTCTGATTTTTGTTTCTATTCCTGGTGTGCCTTATACTTCCCAGTGGAGTGAACAGTAATCTGTAGAAATAAGGCAGACTGTAATTAAAATGATTCCATTTGAATTTAGGAATGGAAACCAAAGTGTAGAGCCAAAAAGAGTGTTTGTCAGCCTTTAACAGTTAAGAAAAGAAGAAAAGGAAGATTAAAAAAAAGAAGGAAAGAAAGAGTAATTGGCATTCTATATCCCTCTCCAATAGTTCAGTCAATAAAGAAAGAAAGAGACAAAGTTGACATTCTACATTACTCTTTTGAATAAAGTCAGATTCACGTTCGTTAGTGCTCATTTTCAAAGCTGGTATGCAGCTGCACACTAACAACAACAACAAAAAAGTTGTATGGCCCCACCTTTAACTGACTTGATTGCTTTTATTGAACACAACAGTCTGACAGATTATCTACGTCAAAACTCGACTTTAGGGGCACCTGGGTGGCTCAGTCAGTTAAGCATCCAACTCGGTTTCAGTTCAGGTCATGATCTCACAGTTTATGAGTTCGATGCCCTGTTTGCGATTCTCTCTCTCTCTCTCTCTCTGTCTGTCTCTCTCTCTGTCTCTGTCTCTCTGCCCCTCCCCTGCTCATGCTATCTCTGTCTCTCTCAAAATAAATAAATAAACTTAAAAAAGAAAACTTGACTTCATCACTCTCGGCTGTATCAATATGTTGATAAACTCTATGGTCTTGGTTTACTCATCCATAATATGGGCGTAATAATTTGGCATATCTCTTACGGTTGCTCTGTTAAATAAAATAATATTAGTAAAGTATCTGGTTTATAATAAGCATTACATAAATGTGTGTCATGATTCATCACAAGAACCAAGTCAAACTGGCTGTTTACTTTTAAAAAATTTTTAATTCCAGGGGCGCCGGGGTGGCTCAGTCGGTTAAGCGGCTGACTTTGGTTCAGGTCATGATCTCGTGGTCCGTGAGTTCGAGCCCTGCGTCAGGCTCTGTGCTGACAGCTCAGAGCCTGGAGCCTGTTTCAGATTCTGTGTCTCCCTCTCTCTGACCCTCCCCCGTTCATGCTCTGTCTCTCTCTGTCTCAAAAATAAATAAATGTTAAAAAAAATTAAAAAAATTTTAATTCCAGTTAGTTAATCATCTAAATCTACAAGTTTTGTTTTGACCCCCCTCACTCCAAATGTAAGAGGAAAATAAAACTATTAGTTCACAAATATACAGGAATGCTGGTTTTAAGCATAGGAAGAAAAGGTAGACATTAGCATGGACTTAATTGAGAATCATAGAAAAAAAATTGTGGAACCCATTAAAGAAAATAAATGAAAGACAGAAGGCAGTTTTTTATTATAATTTCCACCATGTACCACCAAATTATTCAAAATTCCACCAATATTTTATCTCCAGAAAGATCTCTGTAAAAACGCAAACATAATATCTGAAAAGGACACCCCATTACACGTTACCAGATTGTCCTAGCTTAATTTTTCAGGTCTAGACCATAAAGCAGAAGAGGTAGAGTATTAAGAGAGAAAGTGGATTAGAAATGTCTGGTGCCATGCTCGCTGCCGACATAGAGTCTCAGGGATTTGGGGGGCGGCAGGCACACAAAGAAGGCCAAGAGACAGAAGATGGGGTACAGAGGGAGGGACAGAAAGGCAGAGTCTAGTAGAGGTAGAGGACAGGTAGGATGATGCATTTTAGTTCTTTCACAGAAAACCTAAGGTCCACCCCCAGGTGAAAATATGGCCTGTGATGAATGTGAAACGTGCATGTAACTGAGGATGCAGGGCTGCTGGCCTCCGTGCTGTGCTCAGGAGCATTCCAAATCCCAGCAGAAGGGGCGCTTCTCAATACAGGCAGCATAATGGGATCTGTCTTTGTGCGAGAGAAGGGCATAGAAGCCACTGACGCCGAATGCACAGGCAGCCAAGTTATTACGAGGACATTTGTCTCTCTAGACTTCCACAAAAAGAAATAGAGAAAGCTCCTAGGGGAGAAACACTCAAAAGCATTGCTATTTTGGCCTTCCAAAGGGGGAGGATAGCAGGTATTTCTTAAGGAGGCAGCAAAAAGGCAAAAGGGTGAAGCGTTCACTTTTACAGTTCATATTTGTGCAAGTGTATAGAAAACTCATTTAGGAGCACACAGATCCCAGAAAATCCTTAGAAAAAAAATTTTAAAATGATGAGCAAGAGTATTAATGACAAAAGGAAAGGTGGACATTAATATTATATACATATATATTTTTTTCTTAAGCAAGAAATTGTATGTAATGAACACAGTGATTTCTGTCTTTTTTTTCTTTTTGTTTATTTTTGAGAAAAATAGAGAGCAAGCAGGGGAGGATCAGAGAGAAAAAGAGACACAGAATCTGAAGCAGGCTCCAGGCTCCGAGCTGTCAGCACAGAGCCCGATGCGGGGCTCGAACTCACGAATTGCGAGATCATGACCTGAGCCGAAGTTGGACTCTTAACAGATTGAGCCACCCAGGTGCCCGGTGATTTCTGTGTTTTAAGACAAAAGGGAGATGGATTCCACTCCCTGTTTTCTAATTAGTTCAAAAGGCTTCTTAGAAATGAACATATGATATTGAGAGACAATTGTTAGGAGACACAGAGCAAGCGAATAACAACAAAGTTTTACAAGAGTGGGCTACATTTGAAAAAAAATATGTAATTTTCCCATATACCTTGTTATTCATGGAACAAGATGGATTCAGCTCAGGAGATAAAAACACTTGGAAATGTTGTCTTGCCCTTACAGGTGGTGTGAGAAGTCTGCACCAAGAGGGTGCCTGGAGGATTCTTGAGATGAGGGATTCAGTGGCTGGCATAACACCCACTCTCTCATCTGCCCCACAGAGACCGCACAGCTCAGTACACTATGTAGTCTCCACAGTGACGGTGTCTTCATTCTGACAGGTATTTCACACAATCACGCAGAAATTGAGCGTGGGGACACGGTGACTGGGTCTCCCTATTTTTATCTATGGTGTGTTAGTGCCTGCTTTGAACAAAGTATTATAAGAAAATTCTGATATGTTTTTATAAATATGCTTGTTGCAGCCAGAGTAAGATATTCACTGTAATTTTGTGATTAGCCTGGAGTTTTCTGATCACAACACCTAAATCAATCCACGGTTTTTGTACACCCCAGTGCACACACGCAAACACACACACGGTGAATAGTTCTATTACTTCTGAGGCACTCTGATTTTCTTCTTATATAATTTTTTTAATATAAATGCTAGACATGACCCACCAAATTGATTTCAGGACCAATTCACAGGCTGTAACCCACAGTTCAAAAACTAATGATTGAGTAGTTAGTATCATAAAAGATAAGGATACTTTCCCCATAGCGCCTCATTGTCCCTTGGAGAGATAATTTTAGAGGTCTCATGGGAAGACGTAATGCAAGATCAGAGGGAAAGCGAAAGGAATATAATCCTAACCTCAACTCAAATACAATCCAGGAGGAGCTAGAACTTTAATTTAGCTCTGGATTCAAGGTAAGAAGTTACACCGAACACATGCATATATCAGGTATCATTCATTAAAATATTTTCAATAAAAACATAATAGAGACAACCATGACTAAAAATCAACTACTATGCTCTCTACAGGCTTTGCCGATGCATATGCACTTATATTTTAGACTGTCTTTGTTTAAAAGATGGCAAGAAAGAAAGAGAATAGAACTTAATTTATGTGGGAATGGAAACAATTATGTTTATATTCTGAAGGTTCCCAAAGCAAAAACTGTATTTATTTTTTTTAATTATTTTTTTTAAGTTTATTTATTTGAGTGAGAGAGAGAGAGAAGGAGAGAGTGGGTGAGTGAGTGTGTGAGCAGGCAAGGGGTAGAAAGAGAGAGGAGAGAGAATACCAAGCAGGCTTAGTGCTGTCAGCACAGAGGCTCGATCTCTTGAAATGTTAGATCATGACCTGAGACAAAACCAAAAGTTGGACGTTTAACTGACTGAGCCACCAGGTGCCCCTAAAAACTGTACTTGAATAATAATTACACGTTATTACTGAGTAAAACTCAGATATTTACATTATATTTTTGTTTTTTAATATTTCTATTTCTATTATATTTCTATTTATCTCCCATTTAGCCCACACATATGCAAATGTCCTGAAGTATACACATTTCTGATTTGAATCCCAAATTCCTTACAGATTTTATTATTGATATGAATCAAAGGGCATTTTCACCTAAGCGAAAGACTCATCACAGAACCACTAAATTTATTTATACCAATTTAACACATACATATGACCATAGTGAAATTTTGATATTAAGGTTCCTAAGTGTCTATTTCATTACAATTGAGTTATAAAAGGGGTGGTTACCAAGAAAACATAAAATAAATACTTAAACCTTGTTTATTGATAATTAGAGACAATTGACTAGTTGCTACAGCTGTATATATCAATAGAATAGGAGAATTTTCAAAACGCTGAGTTAGGACCACATGTAAATAAAGTTTTAAGAGAATAAAAATCTAGGTATATTATTGGTTTATCCCTCTATCTTTTTCCAGACATTACACCCATTCATGTGTTCTCTTGGAATAGCTTGATTATTCCATACATTTCACCTTCTTTCACTATAATTACATTTAAAGTTTTTGGCAAATTACATTTTATGTAAACATTGCTATATTTGAGCTATTAAAATTGGTAGATGGAATTTGGGGACTTATTTGGATCAGTGTTTCATGCTTCAATATTTAAGAATCCAAAGCACCTTGTTATTTTGCCTTAAGAAATGCAATTGCAGCTAAAAAATAAATATATTTCTATACACTTGTATGACTTTTATAATCTTAATATAGAAATCACACTAACTTATATTAATATTTAACCTGGTTGTTTTTGTTGCATATGCAAAGGGTAAGACAAAGGTGATAAATAGACAAAGTAATATTTATTTAAGAATATTCATGAAGCATTACTAATGAATTCATGCTTTATGCAAAAGTACACATTAAAGGGGAAAAACTGTTGAGAACAGTTCTGAGTTTATAAAAATGGAAATCAGCTTTCCAATTTCATCTGGTATTTATAACCTATTAGTTTCCACTTTTTTTTTTTCCCATCTAATTTTTCTTGGCTATTTCACTTCCTAAAGATTAGTTTTCAGGGTGAAAAGAAGAATGGACTGAAGGGGAGATTAAAAATAAGAAAATTTGGTTTATGCTCTAAATTACTGCAAAAGTTTAAGGGACCAGGAAATGGGAGGTAGGAAATAGTGTGCTGTAATGGAGAATGGTTTTGCCGGGTCAGAGGAAACCGACTTTCATACTCTAGCTTTTGTGTAACTATAAGTAGCTGGCAACCTGGACGCATACTGGATTCACCAGGCCTCAATGTGGCTGTTATGAAAAATAACGGAATTGACTTGGTAGTCAAAAAGGTTCCCTTTTGAATAAAATTTTCTTAAATTACTACTTAAAATAAATTTTAGTTACATACAAATTTTATTTTTCTGTAATTCTGCTTCATTTTCTCATTGCAGAAGAGAATCAGATTCCACAAACTTACAAATTTATTTGTCAAATTCATATTGTATTAACAAATTCAAACTCAGTAACAAGGCACGATATAAGTAAGTGATAAAAGTAGAATGAAACATCAATTACATGGTATGATGCAAAATGCAAACTATAGAATTCTAATAAGATAAAAAAATGAACCATAATATTAACAATGGGAGTTTTGGATATGAGTGGATTATGAGTGAATGATTTTCTTTCAGTTTTCTGTGTCTTTTAAAAACATAATATCATGTGATAGGTTTATAATAGGGAGTGAAATAAATTTATTTAAAAACAAAAGAAAAATACAATTTTAATATTGCTTTCTGCTTATTCCTATGTGTTTTCTGCTTACTTGGATTCAGCTGTGAGCCAGGAATTTCAAGAATTAAACCAGTATATGAAAAAATAAATCTTGGAACAAAATTTAAAAGTTTGATAATATCCTGTAAGGGGAAATAATGAGGAGGAAAAGGGCACATCGTGTACTATGGACAAGTGGAAAACAACAGCCGATTAGCAAAATAACCTGTCATTATCTTTCAAAATTAAAAATGCAATTGGCCCAGTGATTCTAGTTCTTAGAATCTATCCTATAAAAATTCTGATCAATATACACAAAGACCTAACATGAAAATTTTCTTTTTAAATTAGTTTCAAACAGTGAAATTTTTAAAAGTAAAAAGTCAAATGTTCATCAACAAAAGAAGGACTAAGTACACACTGATATGTTCAAACTAGGATACATGATGTCACTATGAATAATGGCTCAGAAAAAGTGTTCAGTAGGCTTTTTAAGTTACCTGATAATTGATGAAGAATGGTCTTGTGTGTATATATATATATATATATATATACACACACAGTTATTTTATATATGTAAATGTATGTATAGCTATATTGATACAAAGGAAAATACATGGAAATTTATCAAAATCAAATTATTTTAGTGGTTACCTATGACGGAGGGAATGAACTAGTGAGGGGGGTGTGTGACATGTGAAAACTCTTACGCACTTTTTGAACTGCCTGAACATTTTCACTGATCGCATATATTTATATTTATATGTTATGTACATGCCATGTGTTAAGCACATGCACATATACCAACATACATACTCACTCATAGTAACATATGTATACACACAAATTTTTAAAATTATCCAACACAATGATGGACAGCTGTAAACATCAATCTGGTAGCATATTTTATGATTAAAATATTGAAGTTACAATATTATTGTGCAGAATTTCCAAAGGTTTCTTCTCAACACCCCACAATGATTGTCACTGCTGCTGGGTGTGGTCAGGGTCCCACGGTACAACTAACACCATAGTCCAGGGTCTGCCCTTTACACTGTTGGGCCAGGAAAGGAGATTAAGTAGATTGAGACAGCAGGTTCCATCTCTCTGGGTTTGATGGATTTACCAAGCCCATAGGACTGATGTATAAAATAATCAGTCAGGGGGCGCCTGGGTGGCTCAGTCGGTTAAGCGTCCGACTTCAGCTCAGGTCACGATCTTGCGGTCCGTGAGTTCGAGCCCCGCGTCGGGCTCTGGGCTGATGGCTCAGAGCCTGGAGCCTGCTTCTGGTTCTGTGTCTCCCTCTCTCTCTGCCCCTCCCCCGTTCATGCTCTGTCTCTCTCTGTCTCAAAAATAAATAAACGTTAAAAAAAATTTTTAAAAAGTAAAAAATAAAATAATCAGTCAGTAATTGTCTACAAGATATTTAATATCACAGGATATGGAATGCTACCTGTATAGCTCTGCCAATATGAGATGCCAATTTACAATCCAAATGTTTATTCATTTATTATAGAAAATTTAATCATTATAGAAGCCTGAATATTCATATCTTTATAACCGGTCAATTATACCTGTCTACTATGATCATACTTACAATGAAGAATTATGCTTATTATATAGTAATGGCAACTAAGTATGTCATATGTAAAATATATATGCACATGTTAACAAGGACTCGAAGAATTTGTTCAACACTCAAAATATTTTGGGGGGAAATAAAATCTATGACTTCTTTTTAAATATGTTCAAAATAAAGAAATATAAGCATCAGTTTAATAAAACAATCTATTTTATGCAAAATTGGCTCCATCTAGTCATCAGGATTGTCAAATAATTAATATGTTATTGATAAAGTGCTTCAGTTTTACCATTGATGTGTAGTGCCTTATAGACATTTATAGAAAAAATATTATAAAATTGCTTAAAACTATTTCAGTGTTTGCAACAAGCTACTAGGTAGAGGTATGGGAGGAATGTTTATAGTCAAAGAGCAAATTTAAATCAAGACCTAAACAGAGAAATCGTCTAATGGTTGTTCAAGTAGAAATGTTTCAGTGTGGTGACTCATGAATGGTGCACACAGAAATCAGTGCTGGTAATAGATAGCTAGAAAGTGCTGTTCACATCAAACAGTGATTACTATAAACCTCTAATTATGTGCTCGGGAGAGAGCCTTGTGCCTTTCCCACTGTAATTTCTAGTTCTTAAACTGGAACTCTATGACTTCAATTCAAATATCAATGGTTTCTTAGCTGTTAAATGTAGGCTTACCCATGAATAACCACTGATACAATCTGCTTTACTCTGCTGTATACAAGCAGAATTTGACAATAATAATGAATTTTCTCTTTGATTTCAATGTGAAATGATGGTTTGAAAAAAAAAAAAACTGGCAGTTTGCTATAAAAATGCTTGAGAGGATACCCTTGACTGAGCCAAAGAGCTTAACACAAATTTAAACAATATTCATGCCCCAAGAAAACAGTCATTAACCTCAGTCTAATTTTAGCACAATTCACACTTTAACTACCTGGACACAGTTATTTTATGTTCAATTTGGGAGCAAAAGAGAGAGAAAGGGGAACTCTAGAAAGGGAAGAGGGGCTGGTAAGGAAATGTTCAGTTCTAAGTCCTAAAAAGTTTGCAGAGTAATGAGCCTCTTCAATCAGATTCATTAACTCAGCAACTTAGGGGTTTTTGCTCTGTTAAGTAGTTAAGCTACCCATTGAGGATATTGCCTTTCTGCAGCACTCAAATCATACACTCTGATCCAGGAAATCATGCCTGCACTTTGTATGGTTCCTCCTTTGCCAGTCGAGTGCAGCATCTGAAAATGCCATTCATGGCTCAGCCCACTAGGTCCCATGTCACTGGTCACAGACTAAGTGGGTGATGGAAGGAGTTACAGTGTGCCAGGCTGTGGCCAAAAGTAGCAGGCAAAGTGGGAGGATTAAAGTGTCTCTTTCTTTCCCATGTCACAGAATGGAAGAGGGGTCATATAGCCTAACACAATTAATGGTGCTGAAAATCAAGTTCCAGGAAGGTCTTCATCTGTAGGCAATATTTCTCATTGAACAAGGGGCTCTTATACCAATCTTTTACTAAGCAAAGGACTGACGGGCAAATTGTCAGAAACATGGGCAGTGCTGGCGACTATCTTCCTTGTCACTGCATGCTTACTGTGGCTGCACATCCCAGTCTGTAGAAAGGAGTGAATGGCTTCCCTATGATTAATTTTCCTTCTACCTACGTGTTTGCTAAATGATACAGGGTTCTCATGAATAAGTGAGGATAGCAGCTCTGTTCTCTTAAGAGCTTGTCATTTTTGTACCAGGCTTGCCACAGCTCTCTAACAATTGTGTCACTTCCTCACTGCATTTTTTTTTTTTTTTTGACAAGTGGGCTTGGAGTATGGCATTGTATTCGTAAAAAAGGGCAGCACCTGTTATCTTATATTGTGTAAACTGCTTTCAGGAAGTAATGTGAATTCCTCACAAACTTGCATTACAACTAAAAGAGAGCTATTACTTTTCAAGTATAAAGATGATACTACTTGTTTTAGAATATGAGGGGTGGTTTGGCACTGAGCCACTCACACATTTTTATTATTTTTTCTTATACCAAATATTTAGTAAACAATTACTATTGCAAAAGAAAGTACCAGGACCAGGAATAAGACATTCTCATTCATACATAAGTTTATAAAGTGTTCGGGGAATATTAAAAATTCAGTCTGTTTTAACCCTTCCTCTGACGAAGGTAACCAAGAGTTACTGGCATCCAATTAATAGCCATGGCTTTATTCCTACTAACCTTATTATGATCAATGGTAGAAAGAATAATTCTCAGCCCTAAGCTCCCTCTACTTTAATAACAGAGAAAATGGCTCATTAAATATTTTTATATATTCAGCTAAAGAGTATCCCAAGCAAATTTCATCATCCATGAGTCAGAAAGCGGACCACACTGACCTCTTGTTGTAGAAGCCTTGTTTACCCACATTATATTAAGAATTAATTTTCGTATAGCCGCTGAATATAACTGGTGTGAAAAATGAATAAAATGAATTATTTCTTGAAATTGTAAGTTTATTAGTTTCAACTGAACTATAAATCTTAGTATTTCACCAACCTGATTCAGAAATATCCTTTAAGTAAAATAAAAGCTCATAGAGCTATTCACTCAATTTTTAAAAGGCTGCTTTATACCAAACCAATGCAGTGTGCAAATATAGAACTTAATTAAAATACTATATATAAAATATTAACAGCTGCAGTTATTAACATTGCATTAAACTCCCTTGAGCTAGGCCAACATAAAATGGACTTTCTTTTTTTCCACTCACTAAAGGGCAGAACTTGGTTTAGTGAACAAGCTTTGGTTTTTGTAGCGTTTGTCTCAATTCACTAATCTGAAATAGTAATCACATAAAAGTACTTTACCATCCAAACATCACCAAGCATACTAACTTTATCTTTCCTTTGGATTTCAACAAGAATCTGGTGTTTTATTTTCTTCCCTAATGTAAATTACACCTCTTCAGGCATGTCTCTTCCTCCCATACAGTATTGAACTTTCCAAATTAACACAAATATTCTCTGCGTTTGACCTTTCGCAATGAGGGGACAAACAGGGCAGTTAATAAACCATAGGCAATTTGGAAGAATTAAAGAACTTAAACAGGAAAAAAAAAAAGTAAATTTTATTTGGCTTCAGGATTAAGGTATTTAACTGATCCTTATTGTAATAGGTCATCCAAAGAACTTGGGAAACTAGACTACATCATCACCTAAGACTAGCATAAATTATGATTATCAAATGAATAATGACTGGATTTATTTTCCTTTATACTTTCTTATATATGCATATGTGTGTGTGTATATATACATAGTCCTTTATATATGTAAATATTTGAGAGTAATTTAAAAATTTTATTATAGGTATATTTTAAGTCAAACTATATTATCCACAAGTTAATATTTCAAGGCACAAGATTAGTCAATGCTCCAATCCTCTTTTTAAGACTTCGGTTTGAAGGGGCGCCTGGGTGGCGCAGTCGGTTAAGCGTCTGACTTCAGCCAGGTCACGGTCTCGCGGTCCGTGAGTTCGAACCCTGCGTCAGGCTCCGGGCTGATGGCTCGGAGCCTGGAGCCTGTTTCCGATTCTGTGTCTCCCTCTCTCTCTGACCCTCCCCCGTTCATGCTCTGTCTCTCTCTGTCCCAAAAAAAAAAAAAAAAAAAAAAAAAAACGTTGAAAAGACTTTGGTTTGAAAGTTCCAAGTAGCCAGTCAACTGCTAACTTTGGTAGAAATAAGACAGGCTGGAGGATGTGAAAAGGAGGTACTCTATTGCTGTATTTCTGTATTCCCATCAGTGTCCACTCAACTTAAATCAGAAAAAAAACAAACAGACAAAAAAAAAAAAAAAAGGAATCTACTTTCTAATGGAATCAGTATAGTACAGTAGGAAAAAGAAAAAAGAGTTGTCTCCTCACAGTCATTTAAGACACTGTAGAGAAATGATAAAATAAGCACAGATAGCACAGGATGGTAACTAATCTTCCATGTGGAGGGAGACCAAATTTCCTGAGAGGGATGAATCAGAAATAGTCTCTGAGATAATTTGAGGATCAGAGCAATGGGTTCTGACCTTCTTTCAATTTTCCACCCTCACCAACACCTCCTTCTCAATTCTCATTCATTCCCTTTCTTTATTTTATTGGGTTATATATGTAATATATATAATATAATATAATATATAACATATATATATTCTAGGAAGTCTGCCACATTCTTCTTGATAGATACACAGGAAAACGAGGCATGACTAAGAGTGAAACAGGACACAGTTCTGCTGCAGGGAGACTGGGAGTAATTAAGCGACAAGGGAGTCTGTGAAAGGAGCACTCACCACAGGGCTGCAGCACAGCCCTCCTAAAATAGGATGATGATCACAGATTACGAATCTCAAAGAAGCACCAAGTGTCCTCTGGACTGTGGTTCCCATACCCAACTGATCATTAAGTTCCTTGGAAAGCTTTGCAAAAGTATAGAATCCTAGGTCCTATCACTGTTAATCCTGCTTCATTGAGTTTAGGAGTCAGTCAATACTGGGCCCTTCCCAATACGTTTTATAAAGGAAGAAATTCAGACTCACAAGAAATGCCTTTGTCAAGCTTACATTCAGTGGAAAATCCAGAGTAGATGGTATGGTATATAAGCAAATAAGGAAGTGCGGGAAGGGAAGAGAGGAGCGTTGTCTTCTTCCTCTTCTTAAACTTTTTTTTTAACATTTATTTATTTTTTGAGAGACAGAGAAACACAGAGCAGGAGCAGTGGAGGGGCAGAGAGAGGGGGAGTCACAGAATTTGAAGCAGGCTCCAGGCTCTGAGCTGTCAGCACAGAACCGGCCATGGGGCTGGAACCCACCAACCGTGAGATCATGACCTGAGTCCAAGTCAGATGGTTAACTGACTGAGCCACCCAGGCGCCCCGAGAGTTTCTTCTATTATAAGAAGCTTATTTGATTTGTAAGTGATAAGAACAATCAGAGCATGGGAGCATAGGGTGAAGAAAGTAAAAGAAATAATATAGTTGTGCACCTAAAATAAGTTGCTTCTTCCCTTCTCCCTCTCTCTCCCCCTCTCCCTGTCTCTTTCTGGATTTCCACCAATGCGGTTTCCTCTGCCTAGGTGATCCTTGCCCTCACAAACCTAATGGTAGTCAATTCCTTAAGCCTCATAATCCACTCTCCAGTTTCAGAGTAAGTAAATGTTATTTCTTCAGGCCTTCCCTACAACACTCCCTCCTTTCCCCAACCACGTGTGTGTGTGTGTGTGTGTGTGCGCATGCACACCTCCCTCCCCCCAACAGGCACGTGCATACACACACACACACACACACACACACGCACACTTCCAGGAAAAAAGTTCAGAGAAGGAAGCCAGAGGAAAGAATCCCTATTGGTTCAATTCAAACATTAGAAAGGGAAGCTATTTGGAAGTCAACAGAGTTTTGCCAGTGTTCTTGAAATCCTACTGCATTGATTAAAGTGTTTTTGATACCACAGACCCAACTTAGACAAAAGTTAAAATAAGGACTAAAAATTACACTAAGGAATTTATATGTGGATTGCTGAATTTTCTTTTTTTCATATTTTGTATTTGCCACTTCAGGCACCTCCAAACATCCAATGATATAAGCAATAATTGATAATACAGGAACCCTGAATTTTGTCATTTTCAAATTCAAGATAAAATGTCTTGCAAGATTTGGCACTTGATTATCCAATAAATGTTCATTTGAGAAGTGATTCCAGAAGCCATTTGAGCATTTGGGGTTTGATGCCCAACTGTAACGATTAATTAGCTCCTTCTGGTTCTTATATGATATGAAACAGAAATAAAAACAGAAAATTTCCTTTACCCTAAAGACAGAAATGCAGGAAATCTTAATATATCTTGGTTTTAATTCCTTTGGAGTGGCAAGGGGTAAATAGCATGTTCCAGCAGATAAACAGGTTAGAAGAAATGATAAATTACCTGACCGTCCATCTCTCTGGAAGTCCACATGATACCATTCTCCATCATTCACCTTCTTCTGTAGGGCTTTGATTTTTATTGTACCTGACCCCATGTCCAGGAGGAGGTAGAGATGGCCATCCAGCATCTCAATAGCAAAGAAGTCAACCTTTATCATCTGAGGGTGCTTGGCATCTTTTTGGTGTCTTGGCTTGCCATGGCTAAATAAGATGAGGCCATTTGGCTCTGTTGTACGGAAATCAAATGATATGGAGCCTGTTTTCTTTGCGTTCCATTTAGGCAAAGAGATGAAAGACTCTGGGGTTTCAAAGGTGATTGGGTCCAAAGTTGCAACATTCTCACATTTAAATGCTACCACTCCATGGATCTTCATCTTAGGGTCTCCTTGTTTGGCAAGACGAGATAATTCCAGTCTTACATCATTATTTTTATATACAACCTGTGGGCAGAGGATAGCAGTGAGAAACCAGGCCCATCTTTTCATATGCAGAACTTGTCTTCAGTTAAGTGACTTTCAACACGTTTGTAACACATGTAACATAATGTTTAGTGCATTTTGATATGTGAGATAGTTTTCTCAGCCAAATAAAAATCAAGTATCAACTCATTAAACAGTAACCATTCCAATCTAATTTCATTCAAATAATGTGTGTACATACACAAACTGGCTGCAGTTCATTCAAATAATTTGAATGGATTTGTATACAGCTTTCATTATTTCAAGCGTGTATAGAGTCAAACTTACAAGACAATTGCTTTTCTTATGATAATTAATTTATTAAATATAAAGGTTTTTCAGTTTTCCCACCATTAAAGTATTTGAAATTACTTTGTGTAACGGTCCCCTAAAATACAGGAATTCTTCTATGGTCTACATAGTCACAATGCGTATAAACTTTGTAAGATAATCACAATAAATTGAGGCAGAAAACATACTGAATTTTCTCAGAAAAATCATTAAATACAACTAAAATGCAGAAGCTCTCTTTTTCCCTGTGGCCTATATTAACAACTGTTTGAATAATTTTAGGTAACTCTGGAAATGTTATGTTTGCTCTAAATCCATTCAACCTGTATTACATGTGTTCCGTTTCACTTTAAAGTATACAAATGTAGAGCAAAGTTTGTCCTAACTCTCATTTCCCAAGGCACTTCATCTCAATGGGCTGTGTGGTTCTTTCTGACTGCTTGCTGATAGTTCTTATGGCTTTTTGGACTCCAAATGGTACACTGGACAAATCCAGTGGTAGGATTCACAATATCAGGCATCTGCTATCACATCACCTTAACAAACTTGGAGCCATTCTGACATTAAGATAAAGAGAGATCCATACCCTTTCTCTATAAAATGCATACTAAGCATAATTACATTTCCAAAATACACGTCACACTGACTTAAGAGTAAATTGGCTATCTATGTCCAGTTAACTATCTAAATTATTTTAAGAAGCCATTCAAGAATTCATAGCAGCCAATACTGACAAGTTCTAAATTCATTTATATTTATATAATAGAAAAAATAAGACAGCCTGTGTCTGATTAGTGCTATAAAGTTAACAGGTCAATATAGCAAACCTGTGGCAAAACTAAACTGAGCCAATGGTTAGTGTCGCTAATGAATTTCCTGATATAGTGTGTTAATGGATACTTTATTTTTCAGAGTAAGAGTGTAGGCCTTGGTATCAGACTGAGTTCAAATGCTAGCTCAAGCATTACCTAACTGCATGATCTCCCCAAGCCTTACTTTTCTCCCTTTTAGGGAGATAGCATCTTACAGGATGATTGTGATGGTTAAAGAAGAAAATGTATGCAAGTGAGAGAATCTACATAAAGGCAATCATCCAATGCCAGGCACATTGTAAGATTTCAATAAATATCAACTACATCAAACTGCATGATAATAAATACCATCATCTTGTAGACACAGAAATAATGGTGGTAAATTAATCTATTATAAGGAAATGTTTAGAAATTAAGCACATACTTGGGACGCTTGGGTGGCTCGGTGGGTTAAGCATCTGACTCTTGATTTCTGCTCAGGTTTGTGAGTTCGAGCCCCACATTGGGCTCTGACAGGTGGAGCCTGCTTGGGACTCTCTCTCTCCCTCTCCCCCGACCCTCTCAAATAAACTTAGAATGAAAAAGAAATTTGGCACAAACATATAATTGGTATTTTATACCTGATTTGTGCCTACCAAATAAGCCGCATCTTTCCAATGCTAGTCCCATTTCGGTTTACCTTTATCTTGAAGGAGGATTATTATAAAGAATAACATACCAAATTATTCTTTGAGAAAATATGTGTAACTGTTCAATAAGTGTAGATTGACCACAAAAGAAGAGAAAATGGACTTAAGCAATAACAAAAACAAATTAGATTAATTCTTCAGTATACTTTCTTGAAGAGAGAAAGAGCTATTAAGCCTTGGGAAAGTTGATTCAAGATTGTCTTTCTTTGGGGATCTTTAGAAGTGGAGAAAATGATTTCCATGGATGACAGTCCCAAGTTTTATAACCTCTCACCATGACTTTCAAGCTATCCAAGCCTGTATTTTTTTCACGTTTCCTGGTGATTTATATTTTATTATCTGGAGATTCCCTAAACAAAGGTAGTGATCAGGAACGAGTATAATATTTTCTGACCCAATTGATGCAGATGATAAGGTTGACCTATGCTAACACATTGCCCGTGAAATAGAACCACTGCCACAGAGTTGGGTGTTTCTGACGTGAGTAAGTAGGTATATGAATGCACATACTGCCTCATGAGTCCAAAATCAGCTACGAAAAACTGAAGGATGTGGGGTTGGGGCAATTCTAGCTACAGATTTCAGTAAGTGATTTACAATCTCATGAGTGAATTGGATACCCCGGGGAAAGGGAGGTTTGAGAAGATGGAGAAGAAAAGCAGGGATTCCCATGATCACATAACTTAGGGTTAGCCATGCACACACACACACCTCCTCCAACTCCTCCCTACCCCACCAAAAAGATGATGGATCTCCACCACAATCCATGCTTTGTGCAGACAGGGTCCTTGCTCACCATAGCCAAGCACCAAGATTAGTACCTGGCACAAAGTAGACACTCAATAGTTTCTAAGAATTGAATAAAATTCTTCCTTCACTTTTTAAACTTAGTCCCAGATTATAGACTATCATTAACAATACTTACAAATGCAGTTAAGTAAAGCAGAATATGGTATTGCAGACCAGTCTCACACACTCGCTGCTATTTTGAGCTTATTTCTCCAGAAAATGTGGAAACTTCTGTGCATGTTCACTTATAAATGGTAAGCTGGTTTATGTATTGGAAAACTTCACCTTCAAAATCATATTGTAGGGTTTAAATTACTTTTTGAATGAAAAACACCCGAGTTAAAATTCTCCAGAGGTAGAATCATTTTCCTGGAAGAAGTATCTTGACGAGAAGCAAAATGATGTTTTCTTTTTTTTTTTTTTTTCCCCTTCCTATTTTGTATTCTTTGAAAGGCAACTCCAGAAGACAGAAAAGCAATTTTGGATAGGCAGGCTGATAGCTCTCAAAACTACACTGCTCCTTCATCTGACCCAGATTCCATAATCACCCTACTTTTTGAAAGTTAGGCTTACTCTTAAAATGACCTGAATGTAGTTCAATTATAATAATAAGTAGACTGCAAGCACTCCAAATTTTCCAAAAATTCATGTGTAAGCTATTTTTTGCTTCTTTCTGAGATAATATGGCTCTCAATAATTTATAATTATTCATATATCTTTTTAATTTATGTTAAAAGTTGTAATTTATTTAATAGTTACAACTTTCAAAAAATATCGATATACTCTAACGCCCTGACAATTAGATGATATTATTGCACATTCATTTGGATCAGTTCATAAAATCAAGATTTCTTTGGGGATATTGATTTTTCTTTTTCTTTTTTTTTTTTGAAAAGTAATTCAAAATGTTGCATTTCATTTCTCTGCTTCATGGGCTCATATCATAAATCCCACAGGGATAAAAACATAAGAAACACTAGGTTTTTTGTTATTTATTTATTTATTTAGCTGCCATATAATTTCCACATTTTGATATGATGACCTTTTCCTTTCAACATTTGTTAAAATTTTAAAAATGTCCCTCACACTTAAATATGCAAAAATAGGAGCAATATGTTTGTATTTTTATATCCCTAGGTTTGGATTTTGAGGTAAGCTGTCATTGAGTATTTTATTTGATCTTGATATCAATCTTTTTTAAAAAGGGAAGTAAATAGGCTAAAAAATAAAAAAAATAATAGTAAGTTTGAGAGTCTGGGTATAGACTTGGCTTAAAAACAAAGCTAGTATCTAAGTTCAGTTGCCTATCCTCTCTATCTCTCAGTTTCTTAATTTTATATATAAAACATATATATCTAAAAAGGAAAAAACACGTCATGTCTATAAATCCTTGAGCCTCCACCCCCCCACCCCCGCCACCCCCTGTCAATCTATGTGATTTGGGACAAAGGTAAAAGATGTTCTATTGTTCCTTCTCTTTTTCTAGCATTTTTCCAGTTGTGGTTTTGATGTCAGGATATTGCTCTCTATTCGGGGATATACTGAGACACTAATCCGTTAGGTAAAGGGAATATGCACCTACATCTTTAGGTACACAGACACACATCAAGCATCATATGTATCTAAGGTTTGTACAGATGGTCCTGGAGAACTGGTGGCTGATAGATAAGGCCCTTCCGCAGGAAGTGGCAGTGTGTGAAATAAGCAGATCAGTAGGAACACATTTGCTACTCACACAATGACTTTTTGTTGTTACAAATAAACGTTTCAGCTTAGAAATTTTCATGAGGCTCTTGAATTAATTAACATGCACTGATCAAGTCAGTTCGTGTCTTAACTAGAGAGTATACATACAGGGTGATGAAATGGGTACCGAGCTTAAAATCAAGGAGTGATGCAGGGATGTAGACTCAGTTGTGACCTCCCTGAGAACTTGAATGGCTTATTCTAATCTGAGCTTGGATTCTCTTCCATTCTTGAGAATAGTAACAAAGAAGGGCCAAGAATTTGGTTCTCACGATTTCCAAGAGAACTGCAGCTCACCCACTTGCAATCCTGTGACCTTGCACAAGTCCTTCAATCCCACAGAGACTCAGTTTAATCTGTAAAATGGAATAATCATATCTACCACATTAGGGTCATTGTAAAAAATAGATTTCAATGGAAGTGCTAAAAACAGGGCCTGGCACAGAGTAAGTGCCCAAGTGACTATCAGCTGGCTGCTCTTGTTCATGTTGTTATTATCATAAATACCAATATTATTATTCTGAGAGCAAATGAACGGAGCTGTAACAAAGGTAACAGCTAACAGGGCACATAGTAGCTGACTGCTGTTTTCAAGTAATTAACAGGACTGCAACCAGAAGGATCAAAGAGATCAAAGCAGACTAGGGCTTCTTTTTGTATCCTGATACTTATATTGCAGTTTGAAGGCTTGGTCTATAGATAAGGTTTCTTAGCTAGAAAAATACATAGGAAGCTAGGGAGCCTGGGGCTTTTATTTTCACTCCTGAGAGAACTTCTGTGGCATCTGATATCAACAAAAAACACCACCGTCACCACAACAAGAATCAGCTAAGATTTATTGAGTACTTATCTTCTGTCAGACCCTGTCGTAAGAAATTTATACGTATAATGTGTTTACTCCTCACAAGCATCCTAAGAAATAGAAAACATTATCCTATTTTATCAATAAATATATGGAGGCACAGAACTCGCTGAATGTCTTTTATCATGCTCATGCCAAATACTGTGAAAAGCTAACGATGTTAACTTCAAACTCTGTGTTTGTCTCGCAGGAAATTTCATTTACAGTTTTCACTTGTAATTCCACTTATGGTTTTGATAGCAGTTGCTAAGCAGGAGATTCACAATCAAACAGCTATTTGCCACCATGCAAAAGGATGATCTTGCTATGAGTTACATGACAGTATTTTTCCTTCCATTTGTCCTCATTAAAATATCTCTAAAAATTTTGTTAACCTTTTTATTTATTTTTGAGACAGAGAGAGACAGAGCATGAGCCAGGGAGGGGCAGAGAGAGAGGGAGACACAGAATCTGAAGCAGGCTCCAGGCTCTGAGCTGTCAGCACAGACCCCGACGCGGGGCTCAAACTTGTCAACCATGAGATCATGACCTGAGCCAAAGTCGGACACCTAACCGACTGAGACACCCAGGCGCCCCTAAAATATCTCTAAATGAATCAAAGATCACAACTGAGCAAGAGTGTGTTTTTGTGTGGCTATTGATTAAAATGACTCTTCAGGGGCGCCTGGTGGCTTGGTCAGTTAATCGTCCGACTTCGGCTCAGGTCATGATCTCACGGTCCGTGAGTTCGAGCCCCGCGTCGGGCTCTGTGCTGACAGCTCAGAGCCTGGAGCCTGTTTCAGATTCTGTGTCTCCCTCTCTCTCTGCTCCTCCCCTGTTCATGCTCTGTCTCTCTCTGTCTCAAAAATAAATAAACGTTAAAAAACTAAAAAAAATAAATAAAATAAAATGTCTCTTCAAATCCAGTTTTTTTTTTTTTTTTTTTTT